>NW_024067913.1:300000-378055 GCF_009389715.1 Phoenix dactylifera
TTCTTCGATCTTTGCCAAGGTCATGGAAAGCCAAGGTAACAGCAATCCAAGAAGCCAAGGACTTAAACAAGCTGCCACTCGAGGAGCTTCTTGGATTCCTGATGACGCATGAGCTCACAATGAAACAACACAGCGAAGAAGAATCCTCTCATAATAAAAAGGTAATAGCCCTCAAATCTACTTCTTCTAACAAAGATCCATCTTGCAGTAGCAGCAGCGAAGTAGAAGACAATGAGGGAGATGATGATGAGGCTCTTCTCGTGCGAAAGTTCAGAAAGTTCATCAATCGGAAGAAGTCCTTTCATCAGAAGAGAGGTCCCTCAAATTTCTACAACAAGGACAAAGGTAATGAAAGAGAAAGTGAGGGAATCGGTTGCTATGAGTGCAAGAAACTGGGACATTTCAGAATCGACTGTCCATTACTGAAGAAGAGCATCAAGCACAAGAAGAAGAAAGCTCTTGTCACCACCCTGACAGACTCCGATTCATCATCATCATCATCGGATGAGGAACAAGAGGAAAAGGCCAACTTCTGTTTTATGGCAAATGAAAATGAGGTAACATCTGAAACGCATTTAGATTTTACCTTTGATAAATTGTATGATGCTTTTAATGAACTAATGGATGAATATAAGATAATAAATCTTAAGAATAAAGAACTAAAACTAACTAATCAATCTCACTTACATAAGTATGATAAATTAATTAAGGACAAGGATTTTATCATTAAAGAAAATTTAGAACTTAAAACAAGCAACCAAATGTTAATTCAAAAAACTAATACCTTATTTAAAGATAACGAAAAACTAACCAAGAAAATTTCAGAACTTAAAAACGGTAAACAAACTTTAAAAGATAATCTCACAAAAGACTTAAACATACTAAAAACAGAAAAACAAAAGTTAACACAAAAGTTTGAAAAATGCAAACCTATTGTTGAAAAGTTTACATATAGTTCTGAAAAATTAGAAATGATACTTAACAATCAACGAGCTGTGTTTAATCGAGCTGGTTTAGGGTATAAACCTAATAATAAGCAAAAGCTCCTTAAAAATTTCTTTGTGAAAGCAGGAGAAAGTAAAACTAAGAATATAACCTGTTTTTGCTGTGGAAAAGTAGGACATAAAGCTAATGTGTGTGACCATAGGAAAGCAGAAGCTAAAAGAAAAATTAAAAAGATTTGGGTTCCAAAAGGAACCAACATTACTAACCTTGAAGGACCCAAAAAAACTTGGGTACCTAAAATTGTATGATTTCCTTGTGTAGGAGTGTCTTGCAGCCAAAGTCGACAAAAACTGTTGGTATTTGGATAGTGGCTGCTCAAGACACATGATAGGTGACAAGGAGCAATTCTTCACCTTAGAGCCTAAGAAGGGAGGAGCTGTGACATTTGGAGACAATAACCAAAGTCACATCGTTGGTATAGGTAAAGTACAAATTATCTTTTCAACCTTCGTTGATAATGTACGATTTGTAGATGGTCTTAAGCATAACCTACTTAGCGTTAGTCAATTATATGATGGAGGTTTTGATGTTTTGTTTAAGCCATCTTTATGCATCATAACCAACTCAATTGACAATGGATTAGTATTTAAAGGAATTAGATGTGGTAACGTCTATGTAGTAGATCTTGAAGACCTTGCTAAAAACAGTCCTTGCTTAGTAGCTAGTGATACTAAGGTTGATGATGCAAGTTGGTTATGGCACCGTAAATTAGGTCATGCAAGTATGGATACAATATCTAAGTTAGTTAAAAGAGATTCTGTAATAGGTTTGCCAAAACTAAAATTTAAGAAAAATAAAATTTGTGAAGCATGTCAATATGGCAAATAATCTAGGAGCTCTTTTAAATCCATAAATTGTGTCTTTACCTCTAGACCTCTTGAACTACTACACATGGATCTATTTGGACCAACTAGAACCACAAGTCTTGGTGGAAATAAATATGGTCTTGTTATTGTAGATGATTTTTCTAGATATACTTGGGTCATGTTTTTAGCTCATAAAGATGAAGCATTTTCTGTATTTAAGAAATTTCATAAGGAAGTAACTAATGCAAGAAATGCTTCAGTCATAGCTATTAGAAGTGATCATGAAACAGAATTTGAAAATCATCTATTTGATGAATTCTGTAGTAAAAAGAGAATAACTCATAATTTCTCTGCACCTAGGACACCACAACAAAATGGAGTTGTGGAAAGAAAGAATAGAACCCTAGAGAAAATGGCTAGAACCATGTTGTATAAAAGTAACCTCCCTAAGTATTTTTGAGGAGAAGCCATTAACACATCATGTCATATATTAAATAGAGTTTTATTGAGACCAATTATAAAGAAAACACCTTATGAACTTTGGAGAGATAGAAAGCCCAAAGTAAACTATTTTCATATTTTTGGGTGTAGATGTTTCATTCATAATAATGGCAAAGATAACTTAGATAAATTTGATTCTAAATCTGATGAAGGTATCTTTTTGGGCTATTCTACATCAAGTAAAGCTTATAGAGTCTTCAACAAAAAAACCTTTGTTATTGAAGAGTCTATACATGTTGTTTTTGATGATACTAATGATGTCTCTTCTAGCAAGAGAGTAGCTCTTGATGATGATGCAGGAATACTTGAGAAAAAGATAGATGATATGACATTACAAGAGGATGAACCGAAGCAAAGTGGAGAAACCTCAACAAGCCAAGAGGTAATTGATGATCATGGGCTTACAAAGGCTTGGAGGTATGCATACGGTCATCCTAAAGAATTAATATTAGATGATCCATCACAACCTATTAGAACTAGAGCTTCTCTTAGGAACTTAAATAATCACCTAGCTTTTATTTCACACTTAGAACCTAAAAACATTGGAGAAGTTGAAAATGATGTAAATTGGATAAATGCTATGCAAGAAAAATTAAACCAATTTACTAGAAACAAGATATGGAATTTAGTAGAAAGACCCGCTAAATACTCAATAATAGGAACTAAATGGATATATAAAAACAAACTTGATGAAAATGGAGTTATGGTTAGAAACAAGGCTAGACTAGTAGCAAAGGGCTATAATCAAGAAGAAGGTATAGATTTTGATGAAACCTTTGCTCCTGTGGCTACACATGAAGTAATTAGATTATTACTAGCATTTGCATGCTCTAAAGACTTCAAACTATTTCAAATGGATGTAAAAAGTGTCTTTTTGAATGGATATATTAATGAGGAGGTTTATGTAGAACAACCTCCTGGTTTTGAAAATCATCAATACCCCAATCATGTATATAAACTAAACAAAGTACTTTATGGTCTAAAACAAGCCCCTAGAGCATGGTATGAAAGACTTAGCAAATTTCTATTAGACCATGAATTCTCTAGAGGAAATGTTGATACGACACTGTTTTTAAAGAAGAAAAACAAAGAAATGTTAGTAGTGCAGATTTATGTAGATGATATTATTTTCGGTACTACTAACAATCACCTCTGCGAAGAATTTGCTGACTTAATGCAGAGTGAATTTGAAATGAGCATGATGGGAGAGCTAAACTATTTTCTCGGGCTCCAAATCAAACAATCTAAAGAGGGGATCTTCATCAATCAAGCTAAATACATCAAGGAGATGCTTAAGAAGTTTGACATGGATGGAAACAAGCCAATCAGCACACCCATGAGCTCATCATGCAAACTAGATAAGGATGAATCAGGTAAATCAATAGATCAAAAGCTGTATAGAGGTATGATAGGCTCTTTACTATATCTTACAGCAAGTAGACCTGATATCATGTTTAGTGTATGCATGTGTGCTAGATATCAATCTAATCCTAAGGAATCACATTTAATTGCAGTTAAGAGAATTTTTAAATACCTAATAGGAACAAAAAATATAGGTTTATGGTACTCTAAAGAATCTAGCATAAACTTAATAAGGTACACAGATTCAGACTTTGCTGGTTGTAAACTTGATAGAAAAAGCACCAGCGGGTCATGTCAATTCTTAGAAGAAAATTTAATCTCTTGGTTTAGCAAGAAACAAAACTCGGTTGCACTATCTACGGCGGAAGCCGAATATATTGCTGTCGGAAGTTGTTGTGCTCAAATCTTGTGGATTAAACAACAACTTGAAGATTATGGCATTAAACAAGATAAAATTCCCATAAACTGTGATAATACAAATGCCATTAATCTAACTAAAAATCTAATTCAGCATTCAAGAACTAAACACATTGAGATAAGACATCACTTCATAAGAGATCATGTACTGAATGGTGATGTGACACTTCAATTTGTTTGTACTGATGATCAACTTGCTGATATCTTCACAAAACGTTTGAGTGAAGATCGATTTTGCATACTAAGAAGAGGGTTAGGAGTGATTGATCCATTCTAGTGATACTCTCCTCTAGTTCATTGATTTTGAGGATTAGTTTATGTTGGACATAGGACTTCTTATCTATGATCATCAAATCAGTTCTTAAATCCTAGATAAGTCCATAACTCTCTCTTTTGGCACGAAAATAACAAGATTCTTGGTTGTGTGCCAGAGTTCGAGTCGACTCGGATACATTTTAGAGTCGGCTCATGGGGGAGTTGACTCGCGCATATTTGGGAGTCGACTCGAGTTCGAGTCGACTTGCGACATACCGGAGTCGACTCGAGGTTGGAAATCCGACTTTTAACCCTAAGCGGAATGTTTTTCTCTTCACTTCTATTTTCAGCCGCCACTGTTCAAAAGCCCTAGAGCCGTCTCCGACCTCGTCTCCGACCCATATTAGGTCATCTCCGTCGAGTTTTCTTCTATTTCTTGTTCTTCCCCCGTATTTAGGTCAAAAATGCCTAGGAAAGTCGTTGTCCCAAGCCGGAAGAGACCCCTCACCATGAGCGGCGCCGAGCGGCGGTCAAAGGCTCGGAATGAACCCGCGAGGCCACCACCTTCGGTTCCTTCCCCGCCTAGGCCGGTTCCCTCGCGTCCGTGCGCCGGGAGGGCAGTCTCCACCGGGAGGAAAGTCGACTTTGACTTCCTCTCCCGGGAAGGGTTCACCCTAGGGCATCGTCTCAGGGCTCAAGGGTTAGAGTTATTCTGTTCATTAGACCTCCCTACTTACCCGGGGTTAGTTAGAGAATTCTATGGGACTGTAGCCCGAGGTAGTGGTGGTATCCAGGGAACCGTAGCGAGTGTCCCTGTATTCATCTCGGAGGACTTCATTGCTCGAGTCCTCCATCTCTCGAGTGAGGGGATTGTTCCCACACACCCCTCCGATAGGACAGAGGCCCTTACGGCCATCTTAGGGTGTCCACCTCAGTCCCCCATAGAGGAGGTGTTCGCAAATCAGCTCGGCTGAAATGCGGCTTCTCCTAAGTGTCATCTCTAGGACTCTCTTCCCCAAAACGGGAAGGTTTGATTTTATTTCAGAGAGAGACCTAGCACTGATGTTCCACATACTCCAGGACACTCCTATCAACTTTTCTAAACTCATCTACAAATATATCTGTGAACCCCTAGATAAGCCTAGGTTGAGTCTTCCTTACGGTATGCTATTCACTCTCATCTTTAGGGAGTTAGAGGTTCCTATTCCTGAGAGGGAACCCTCTCGCTCACTGCATCATACAGATCGCATGGGTGAGGGGACTCTCCATCGTATGGGCTTTCATAGAGTTGAGGGAGTTTGGGTACGGAGACCATCCTCTATCACACCATCTGACCCTACCACTCACCACTCCCCTAGCCCTGACCATGACATAGCTCCTCCCACCTTTCCTTCCACCTCTGCTCCTACCTATACTGAGCCCTCCACCTCCACTGCCCCACCTTCTCAGCAGCAGCCCCTGGAGGTTCGGATATCTTCTGAGCAGCTCCGAGAGTTGAGGCAGGAGATAGTGAGGGAGTTGAGAGATGATCTCCTGAGAGAGCTACGAGGTTCTCAGACTACTCCCTCCACAGATTTAGTTCCCTCCTTAGCAGCCATGACAGAGATGGTTGTAAATTTGAAGGAGGAAATATTCAATGTACGAAGCCTAGTTCAAGCTCAATACTGGAACATGAGTGACGTCAAGGACGACACAAGGGAGATGCGAGACAGCATCAGACATGAGCTAGGCAACCAGAGTCAGGGTGCAGAGCGGCTAGCCAATGCGCTGATCTCCAAGCTTGACATCCTCCAAGAAAGTGTGACCCAGCTCACCACGATACAGTCTAGTGCCACCTCGGAGATCATCGAGCAGCTAGGGAACATCTCTGAGAGGATAAACTTAGTCATGCAAATGAGTAGACTGAAAACGGGAGCCACATCCTCCACTACAAAGAAAAATTAGTGTATTTTTATCTGTTTTTATGATGTACAGTCCCTTGAGGACTCTTTTGATATATAATCACACTTGTACTCAAATTTGAATTTAATACAATGAGTAGAAATTTCCTTTCAAAATTGTGCATTCTTGAGTTTTTGTACTTTTCTGTGCTTTCTGCCTTTTTGCTATGATGACAAAAAGGGGGAGAAAATATATATTAAATTGAAATGTAAAGAGAATCAATAAAAAGAAAATTCTTAAAGCACAAAGTAATTTGTTCTAAGTGGATTCGATACCTCGAGGCTCATTATCTCTCTGTTGGGGCTCCTAAAGGAGTAATCTCCAGATCTATTCAAAGGATATTCGGAGATTAGTTGAATCATACTCAAGAACAAATTGGCAGATTTTTTCTCTAAAACCAAAAATTTAAGCTCAAAAGCTTCAAGACATTAAAAGAAAATTCAGAGAATCTAAACAAAATTGAATGCATATGTTAAGGAAGAGAATCTGAAATCTTAAGAAAGTAAATTCATTAAACACATATAAGCCAAACAATTAATTGCATGACATGAAGGCTTATATAATTCCAAATGGAAGGGGGAGCTTTAACTTCAGGATTTACTGTTTCACACCTTTCAATGTTGGATAAATTAAATAACTAGACACTTGAATTCATTTCAAAACTTTAGTATAAATCTCCTTTTGGTTGAGCAATTCACTTTACAAATACTCAATGTTTTGTCATCATCAAAAAGGGAGAGATTGTGGAGTGATTGATTATAACCCTATTTGATTTTGATGAGCTCAAAGCATTTGAGTATATCTTATACTAATTAATTCAATCTAGTGTTTCAGCCAAATATTTGTGAATTTATGTTTAAGTGTCTCTAGCTTTGGTTCAATACATTTTGGCTAAGTATGAAACTCAGTTTGAACCAAAGTATGAAGCTCGAGTCGACTCCGGAAGATTACGAGTCGACTCCAAGTGTTTCAGAAGCTCTGGCACATGCTCGAGTCGACTCCGGTACACTACGAATCGACTCCGACTGAGAACTGACAGAAAGACAGAAAGTTGATTTTCAAACTCTGTCAGCGAGTCGACTCCAGAAGGATTTGAGTCGACTCCGATGGTTGCCGAGTCGACTCCCGACGTTTTCGAGTCATCTCCAAAGGGTAACAGAAGAAAGACAGAACAATGTATTTCAGACCCTGCAACCGAGTCGACTCTAGAAGGTTACGAGTCGACTCCGAAGTTTGGCGAGTCGACTCCTAGTTAAGTACGAGTCGACTCTCAGAGGAAAGCAAGACTAGAAGGCAGTTCAAGCCAAAACACAGAGGATCAGTTTTCGGATTTTGAGAGCCGAGTCGACTCCAACAAAGTGCGAGTCGACTCCGAGGCAGTTCAACTCAAAACACAGAGGAACAGTTTTTGGATCCTGAGAGCCGAGCCGACTCCAAGTACTCCCGAGTCGACTCCCAAGTCAGCCGAGTCGACCCCAACAAAATCCGAGTCGACTCCGAGGCAGTTCAACTCCAAACACAGAGGATCAGTTTTTGGGCTCTGAGAGCCGAGTCGACTCCAAGATGATCCGAGTCAACTCGAGAAAGAAATACAGAAAAATAGATCTCTGGAACCCTGAGAACGAGTCGTCTCTGGAGGGCCAAGTCATCTCCAGACATTGGCGAGTCGACTCCAGGGTTGGCCGAGTCGACTCCAGAATGGGACAGCACTTTAATTCAAATCCTAAACAGTGGGCGAGTCGTCTCCAGTAAAGTGTGAGTCGACTCCAGCAACAGCCGAGTCGACTCCAGATCGAGCGAGTCGACTCCGACGCCAACGGATACACTGTCAGGAGTTGCAGATTGTGCAGAACGGCCACAAAAAGGTGTCTAACGGCTAGTTTTCAAAGTGGACTGCTTAAATAGCCAGAGTGAACAGTAGTAGACATGAAGAGAGCTATTCCATTCAAACAAAAAGGGATTTCCACCTACCAAAAGCTCTCAAGAGTAAATACAAGAGAAAGAAGGAAAAAACGCATTGAACTCCATCCAACAAACATTTCCTTCGCATTCAAGGCTCTCCTCTGACATCAGATCATCAGTGCATTCAAAGAGGAGACTCAGAGTTCGAGAAGCCCCTTCTTCCTCTTCCAAAATCTGTTTGAGGGCTTCTAACTCTACACTATTTATATTGTTCATATTTGCTTTTTAAGAAGCTTTTCCTGTACTCTTTACAAACGGTTTTCTTGTTACTTGATTCAATCAGGAGAGTGAATCAAGGTTGTTGAGGTTTGTTGGTGAGCTGAAGTTAAAACCAACGGTGTAAGGGTTCGATTGTGATCCCAGAAAAACAATCGGGTGGTTCTAGTCGGTGAGCCTGTGAAAACCGACCGAGTTCGTTGTGATCTCGTGAAAACAACAAGTTGGGTTGTGAACTTGTAAAACAACCGGCTGTAATCCTAGAAATTATAGTGAACTCCCAAGTGAAGCTTGGGGAGTGGACATAGGAACAAGGGTTAGCTCCGAACCACTATAAAACCTCTTGGGTTTGTAATTGGTTCATTGTCTCTTCCATGCTCTCCACTTACTACAACTAGTAATCTAATTAATCAGCCTGCAATAATATTAATTAGTTACTCATTAAGTTTTAATTTGCAATTATTACTTAAAACCCAATTCACCACCCCTCTTGGGTTATCTTCTTGGGCAACATGACTCAAGTTCCATTGGGGTCGATCCTCTCAGAGATTCCAGAGACTTGTTTTCTTAAGGCTTGAAGATGGGGTCGACTCAACTTTCACTTGGGTCGACTCAAGTACTGTTCATCCATGCCATAAGTGCTAGAATGTGCCAGAATGTTTCTAAAACGTGCCAGGGTCGACTCCATCTCTTCTAGGGTCGACTCCTACTCTGTGCCAAGTGTTCCAAAGGCGTGCCACTTCGTTCCAAGACGTGCCAAATGTATCGAGATCGACTCCAAACTTATTGGGGTCGACTCTTACCATATTTTTCTGCATTTTGAAGGTTAGTTATGCACATTGAAACAATAATATGATATTCCAAGCAAATTACGATGCATGGCACAATAGAGTTTCATACCCTTAACAGTAGAAATTACCGAATTGCCCTTTTAGATATTTTTAACGTGAAACTTTACCAAAATGGATTCTTGAGCTTTCTACCATTCTCTATTACAAATTATATCTCGTTATCAATTCTTGAGAGTGGTTTTGACCATATATTCTTAATGTATCGTGAATGTATTGAGGGTGTGTCATTTATTAATGATGTATCGAATATTTCTTCCTTACTCACTTATGTACTGGATTAATTGAGTTAATAGCATTAGCACTTCCATATGGCCTCAATGGCTTTGTAAGCATCAAAATAACACTAGGATCCTCAATCTTCTCCTTTTTGATGATTACAAAATATTGAATATAAGCAAATTGATATTCATGTGAGAAATAAGGTTTAATGTATAGAAAATGCTTTTGGTGTAAAAGTTTCAAATAGTCCAATTTAGAGAATGTATCTATGAACCAAAAGCTCCCCCTATCTTATCCAAGTAGAATGCCTAATGAATTTTAGCTTTGCTCCTCCTTAAAGCAAGAGTTTCAAGTTATGTATCGAGGCAAGGAAAATCTCTATAATTATGTACTAGATTCAGATTTTCTCTTTATCAAATGTCTCCTTCTTAAGTGTATAATACATGTCTCTCCTGTAAGTATACAATATATACCTTTTATATTTTCTTCCTTATACAGTCTTTGTTTATAGAATTATCTTTCTTATAGAATTTGCTTCTAGTTTCTCTCTTATACTTTCTCCCCCTTTTTGTCATCATCAAAAAGAATGAATAGCAATGGATAGTATTGTAATGACACAAAGATCATGAGTAAAGAAAAAATGTATATCATCATCTTTGCCAAAAGTATAATATTCTAGAGAAGAAATGCAGACAATAACAAAGAGTAGATACTGGTCAAAACAAATACAAAATCTAGAAGACACTAGTCATAATGAACATGCTTCATTATGAGCATATACTCAGATTTTTTTTTTTTTTTTTGACAACATCAAAAAGATTGCAAAATAATGAAATATTAAGCACAAGACAATATTTCATTCATTGCATGCCAAATTATTGCAAGAATATGCATTATGTGACTCAAGGCAATATTGTTAGGGCAAGATAATGAGTATAGGTGAGAGCCAATTAATATAGTTTTAAAATTATGATTGGATCACATCAAAATCAAGGATGAAAAGTTTGGCTTTAAAAATGAGACATTTAAGATGTGAGCAAGAAGAGATCTCTAAATATAGATTCCAAAGATAGTTTTCAAATCAAGTGTAGATGGAATCTTTTTCAAGTTATTTCAAAGAGTATCAAGAATAATATTCAAAGAAGGCACGAATGAAAATCCAACATTTTTTTTTAAATATATTTAGTATATAGCAAAATGAGAGCAATCTAATTAATTTTCAGAGTATAGTATAAGAGCAGATAAAGATCAAAACTTATATACTCGAAAAACATAAGATTATGTTGAATCCTTAATTCTTAATGACTTCAAAGTTCTTTCATGATATAAAAGTATTGGGGCATAGATACCAAAACATGAATTTATGCAATGTAGGATACATAAAATTCAAGGCTTTGAAAGTTCTTTTAGAGTTTTTTTTTTAAAGATTTTATTTTACTCCTTTAAAGATCATAGCATCAAAATCAATTAAAATGAATTGGTTCAAGATTGAAACACTAAAGTGCAACCCAATAAGAACTTATAAGTAGATTCCAAGATAAATTTTTGATACTAAGACAGATGGAATCCTTTTCAATTAATTTTCTGAAACAAATGATTTACTGATATATAGATGGAAATCCAACTTTCAAAAGATATTCAATGAAGCACAAAGTTTAATACCACTTTACATTTAGTATTCTTTCTCTCATCTTTAGATATAAATTTACACGATTAAGTTCTATATGATCTCTCCCTCTGAAATTTTCTTTCTCCTCCTTAATTAATTATCCCATTTGAGAGTTTAGAGTTTGAAGATAATTTTTAATAAAGAGATTGAGTATTTAAAGCTCCCCCTCAAAAGATACATTTTCTTTCAAACTTTCTTTTCTTCTATAATATCAAGAATGTAGAGTGATCCAGAATTTTTCAAAATTTATAGCAATCATTCTTTTTTTTAATCTTTCAAGAATAAATTGTATTTTCTCTTAAATTTTTTTTTTGAATATGTATGGAAATATTAATCAGAAAATAATTCTTTTGAAGCTCAAATTTCTTTCAAAAGTAATTACATTTTCTTTCCTATAAGAATTATTGGAGTGAGTTGAAATATTTTAAGCTTTAGGATCATTAACTCTCTTCTTAAAAATAGCTTTTCTTTTTAATGATAGAAGCATCAAATGTAAAATCAGATTGAGCTTCAGTATGTACTTGATTTTTGAATGAGAAATCACTTTGTATTCGAGTACATACCTCATCTTCATGTGCTACAAAGCATAGATTTTTAATTTAAGTTTGCTGCTCTTCTTCTTCGGAGCTAGTTTCAAATTCACTAGAAATGTTAGTGCATTCATATTTAACTTCAAGCATACTCCATATTTCCTTAGCAGTTATGCAAAAAGATATGTTATTAAGTTCACTATCATCCAATGCACAATATAGAATATTCATGGCTTTTGCATTTTGCTGAGCCATTTTCTTATCATGATTAGTATTTGTGTGCAGCCCATTGACTATGATACTCCATAAATCATAGTCATGTGCTTGAATGAAAATGCGCATGCATGCTTTCCAATATGTGTAGTTTATACCATTAAATAGTGGAGGTCTATCAATTAATTGTCCCTCTCCTAGAAAACTATCTATTTAAGTTGTCATGATCTTTGGCTCTTTGACGGTTAGGTCAAAGTCACAAGGCAAGAAATTATAGAGCACCTGCTCTGATACCACTTGTTGCCCAAGGTGACAACCCAAGAGGGGGGGTGAATTGGGTTTTTCTAAATTTTTAATGCTTTAAAAACATCCTTAGTGGAGTGTGGTGAATGCTTTCTTAAATTACTTCAATGAATTAAACTATAGCAAAAATGAAAGATAATGCAAGAATAATCACAAGTGAATCCACAACACAAACACCACGATGTATAGTGGTTCGGTGCACCCCAAGGCACCTACGTCCACTCCCCAAGCATCCCCTTGGAAATTTTACTATAATCCCTCAGATTACAGTAGGATTGTTTTTCGGGCTCACAATCCAAAATCTTTACAATTTGGTTTTTCGGGATCACTAATAACCTACGTTGGTTTTGCGGGCTCACCAACAACCTACACCGTTGGTTTTACGGACGCACCAACAAACCTATACCGTTGGTTTTACGGGTTCACCAACAAACCTATATCGTTGGTTTTACGGATTCACCAACAAACCTATACCGTTGGTTTTACGGGCTCACCAACAAACTTATAATGTTGGTTTTATGGGCTTACCAACAAACCTTACAACAAGAATAAAGAACAAGGAACTAAAGCTCCTAAATGAGCAAATAAAACAATTATAAGCTACAAAGAAGGGTTTAGAATATAGTTATCGCTTTAATAAGGCTCTTCTCTTCTTTGTCAATATTGCTTCACTCTTCAAGGATTGGTGGAGCTCTTAATGTCTCTTGGAATCTGCTCAACCACTTTCTTTTGGCTCTTGAATGAAGCAATTGAATGAAGCTTGCCTTGCTAGGGTTTTCTCTTGAATGGACTTGATGATTTTCAAAAGCTTGCTTCCTCTGATGAATACTCCCTCTTAAATACTTCTCCAACCTCCAAAAAGTCCTTCCTGACTGTTGGATTGAAGAAACTAGCCGTTTATAGCCGTTGGGAGTCCAAAAAGCACTTCTGCACAACTAGCCGTTATGCTTCTGCCCGTGCTTGGGTCGACCCAAACTTTCCTGAGGTCGACTCAAACCACTGTTCATCAGACTTGGATCAGCTCAAGCTTTTCTGGGGTCGACCTAACTTTCACTAGGGTCGACTCATGCTACATTGGGGTCGGCCCTCTCAGAAAACACAGAACCTTACATTTCAGCCATTTTTCACTTGGGTCGACTCAACTCTTTTTGGGTCGACTCAAGGTTCAGTTGGGTCGACTAAAATTCCATTGGGGTCGATCCTTTCAGAGATTTCAGAGAACCAGTTTTTGAATGATACAGCCTTTGGGTCGACTCATGTTCAGTTTGGGTCGACTCAAGGTAGGGTCGACTCAAGTTCCATTGGGGTCGACCCTCTCAGAGATTTCAGAGACTTGTTTTCTTGAGGCTTGAAGATGGGGTCGACTCAACTTTCACTTGGGTCGACCCAAGTACTGTTCATCCGTGCCATAAGTGCTAGAATGTGCCAGAATATTTCTAAAACGTGCCAGGATCATCTCCATCTCTTCTAGGGTCGATTCCTACTCTGTGCCAAGTGTTCCAAAGGCGTGCCACTTCGTTCCAAGGCATGCCAAATGTATCGGGGACGACTCCAAACTAATTGGGGTCGACTCTAACCATATTTCCTGCACTTTGAAGGTTAGTTATGCATATTGAAACAACAATATGATATTCCAAGCAAATTACGATGCATGGCACAATAGAGTTTCATACCCTTAACAGTAGAAATTACCGAATTGCCCTTTTAGATATTTTTAACGTGAAACTTTGCCAAAATGGATTCTTGAGCTTTCTACCATTCTTTATTACAAATTATATCTCGTTATCAATTCTTGAGAGTGGTTTTGACCATATATTCTTAATGTATCGTGAATGTATCGAGGGTGTGTCATTTATCAATGATGTATCGAATATTTCTTCCTTACTCACTTATGTACTGGATTAATTGAGTTAATAGCATTAGCACTTCCATATGGCCTCAATGGCTTTGTAAGCATCAAAATAACACTAGGATCCTCATGTACCTTACTAGAAGATCAATCTAAATCCGCATTAATACGAAAGATAATGCTAGATCCCTATAGATATGGAAGAGATTTTGAACAATGTGTAGACCATTCTAGTATACAGGATTATTTCAAGGAGAAAGACTAGTGGTAGAAGCAAAGAGTTCAGTAGAATTGGAAAAGATACGAGTGGAGTTCCGAGGGTGGAACTGATGTTTCAGCCAAAGGGTAGCAATAGACTACCCAATCGGGTCCATAATTGCAGAAATATGGTGATGACAAACATCGCGTCATCTTCTAAATTATCGACTAACAAAACATAGGAAGAATTGTTACACCACATCTCAACAACCTAAAAAAGTAGCAATGAGCAGACACCACGTGGACCAAGTTGGATAAAGCCAAACAAGCGAAAGTCATATGATCCTTGCCAAGTTTGATGAAGTTCCACCATGATGAATTTCACCAAGCTAGATTGGATATGCCGAAGGAGGAGGATTCAACGATGATGTTGATATGTAGGCCGAAAGACCAAGATAGCTATGATAGACTACAATAAATGGTAGGTGTATCAATCTAAAAGGGTATTGCAAGATGCAATGGCCATGCTACAAGAAGATTAGAGAAAGCCAACACAAGCCATGTTGGATAGGCTGAAGGAAGGTTAATCGTAAGCCAAGGATGTAAAGTATTAGTATCAATTTGATAGTTAGTGTGGAGTGGCCATCATGATGATCGTGCAGTTTGTGAGAGGCAACCGATGCCATCTACAAGAACCACTAGGAGTAGAGAAAGTGAATAACAACCATCAGAAATAAATACTAAATTTGTTATATGTAAAAAAACCTTCGACAATCAATTCAATCAAAATATCTTTATCTTCTTTTTTGAATCTTGCATCCTACGAGTAGATGTAACTTAGATTATCTACCATAGCACAATACGACATCCCTATCCAGTTCCATCTGCTTCAAATAGAGGTGTGATAGTGGCAAAAGTTCATGAAGATCAAGAAAACACTATCATTATCACTTTTTTTTTTTTGTATCTTTTTACAAACAAACTTGATTTCATGGAGCTCAAGAAAATAGAAATCTATGACCGATTTGGCACCATATTTAAGTGCAAAGGGCTTGCAAGTACCACAACCAAATTAATTTAGATTAAGAGCTTATTTAATGATTTGGGCCTTTTCTTTCCTCCACCTATTCCACGATGTGATAATATTAGTACCATCTACCTTGCTGCCAACATAGTGTTCCATTCTTGAACCAAACACATTTACATTGATTTCCACTTTGTCTGAGAACAGGTCGCTAGAAAGCAACTTTAGGTCAACTTCAGCCCCTTTGTTGATAAGCCTATAGACATCTTCTAATTGCTACTCCTTACTTCGATCTCGGTTTATTATCTATGAATGCACTTTTAGGGGCAATACCAATGGATAAAGTCTTGAACAGAAAACAAATTATCATATCATTAACTCAACACAACAATTATGATAGCAATATTTATTATTATCTCACATGTTGTTGTCCTAGTAATACCAAGTGCAACAAACCCATAGTATAAATATGAAGCCCTCAATGGTCGTGGTATAGGAATGTCTATAGTTGTTGCCCAAGATAACAACCAAGTGAGGGGGGGGGGGGGGGGGGGGGTGAATTGGGTTTTCAAAAATTTTTACAAACTTAAACAATGTTTAAATAAAACTAATCTAAACTTAAATATACATAGCTAAATGAGTGGTAAATAAATGCACAATATAAAAACAAACACAAATAACTCAACACAAAGATTTGGTAGTGGTTTGAAGCCAAACTCAGCTCCTACGTCCACTTTGCAAGGCTTCTTGCTTGGAAATTTTATAATAATCCATGAACAAAATTATAGCATAGTTGTTTTTCGGGCTCTCAATTTAACCTAGTTGATTTTTCTAGCAATCAATCAAAACTAAGTTATTTTGCTGGCACAGCTTAACCAACCCTGACTTCTAACATATAGAAACTCTTTGCTGCTTTCCAAGCTAATCAAAATTTAGTTGATTTTCTAGGACAACTGATCGCAACCTAACTATTTCACGAGTACAACCAACCTTTCAAGGTAGCTATTTTTTAACAGTATTAGCCACACCAAAAATCCCACACAAGACTTTTTAATTTCTACAAAGTTTAGATATATATCGTTGCAGCTCGAGTTTGATTGCTTTGAAAGTTGGAATCTTGAAGTGAACATATTTCAGAACTTTTTCATTTCTCTTTCTTACTTGCTCTTGAATTATGGAAAAGTCAAGAATTGAAAGCCGAAACTCTCTCTATAGATATCTGAAAGCTTTCTCTAAAGTGGGGAGGCTTTGAATGGTCCATTCCCAAATTGTTCCTTAAGTTGAAGCTCTTGAAGTGGTGATTAAGTTGTATTTCTTCTCCTTTACCTCATCCACTTAATCTCCTTAATCCTCTCCTTCAATTCAATTTGGAAGCTTTTATAGCTTCAAAAGTTGCTAGAGGGTCATTTATGCTCGCACAAAAACTAGCCGTTAAAGTTGTTACATGCAGAGGGATCAACTCCTGAAGTGTTGGGGTCAACTCTTGAATCTAGGGTCGACTTCTGAAATTCTGGAATCGACTCTTAAAGTTTTAGGGTCAACTCCTTAAGTCCCGGGGTCGACTTCTTAAGTCTTGGGGTCGACTTTTGAGGTCCTGAGGTCGACTCCTAAAGTGTTTGAAAATGGTTGTCTATTATTTTTGACCTGTGGCTTTCTAAGGCCAACTTATGCAAGTTTGGGGTTAACTCTTCTTAACTTAGGGTTGACTTTTTCACTTAAAATACTCTCAAAATTATTCAAAAAACTTCTCCAACTTTGAAATATGTTCTTTGAGATTTCTCCATACTTTTCTGACCTTTCAAACTCATTGAGCTTCTTATGAAACAAATTAACTACTCCAAGAATACAAAATCATTAGTATCGTACTCAAATATTTTGTAGTTATTAAAAGTTTGTTAATTTGTCAACAATAGTTCGGTGCAAGTAGAAGCAATTTTAGAGTTGAAACTTTATTGGCAATGAGAAATCAATAATGTACCACAGTTCCTTAGATATACCTACAATACTATCAAATTTTTTAAAAAAAACAAAAATATAGATATTATATATTACAAAAAAAAAAACTATAGCGCACCACTTTAAGCCCCACCTCATTCCATGCTCTAAATAGTGCAAATCCTTTTCCATTTGCCAATCCCCAGTTGCCATAGACGTTGGGAAGCTTTGCAAGGGATAGAACAATTCATAATGTTGACCTTATTTTATTCACTACTTATAGATACCTTTCTTTTTCTTTTTCTTGTAAAGACACTTGATATAAAACTTTTAGACTTTTCATCTTGCTCAAATTAATTCAAATATATGAATTTGAAGAGAGCATTTGAAAGGAGAAAATTCTATACATTTTTCTATTGATTAGGCAGATCGACCTTATAATGTGAGTTTGATGGGGGTCCAAACTCC
This sequence comes from Phoenix dactylifera, assembly GCF_009389715.1. Taxonomy (NCBI): domain Eukaryota; kingdom Viridiplantae; phylum Streptophyta; class Magnoliopsida; order Arecales; family Arecaceae; genus Phoenix; species Phoenix dactylifera. Next base: position 317,725 of record NW_024067913.1, read on the forward strand.
AAATTGTTAGCTTCATCAAGATTTCAATAATGTCCTTATTGCATTATAAACAACCCTCTTTTAGAAAGCATTCTTGACTATTATAATATTATAACATTCATTATTTGCTCTTTCAAAATTATCCAATATTAAAAATAATTATTATGATAATGGCTATTATAACAGCATTATAATAGAAATTAATAGATAATAAGAGTATCATTGTCCAAATCATTATTCATAAAATAATTTTTTATTTTAAAAATAATAAAATATAAAGTATTATTATTGTAATCAAATAATTGTCATAAAATAGATGCTATGTAAATATCTTTTACTGCTATATGTAATAAAATAATGCAAAAAATTATAGGGACACCTCAACTTAGGGTCCCGAAGACACCCCATTCAACTTTAAAAAAGTTCAAAACATGCCCTTCAAGTTTTAAATCGTTTCAAACCAATCTTGCAATTTCATTTCCGTTCATATAATGGTGTCATATGACTATCATATAGAAACATGAATCTATTGTTTGACTAAAATATCCTTATTATCAATTTAATTTTTTGGTTGAGTCTTGGTTTAAGAAATAGATGGGAAGCTGTGTGCAGAGTCTCTGGTCCGGAGTCCACATTGGATCAATTTTGATCCGGCTTCATATTAATCCATCACTGGCATAGATCTCAAAGCCTGAACTCCTCTAGTCATCTGCCTGCAAGTAGTGGATGATCAACCTTGCTTGAATGGTTGGAGAGAGAGACTTGCAGGCTTGGTTGAAGAACTGCTCTCTCCCTTGACTGTTGACAACTAGTGGATGATCTACCTTGCATCGATTGGGCAGGGAGGGCCTTACAGGCTTAAGCAAAGAGATCCAACCCGGTTGCGGCTGGTGCCGCCCCCTCCCTCGACTATGACAACCAATGGATGATCCACCATGCGTCAAGCAGTCGGAGAGGGAGTGTTTCTTCACTGGAATTTCCTTTTTCTTGTTTTTGGTTTATTTTCCTTTTCTTTGTCATGAAATATGATTAATGATGGATATTGTATAGGAAAGATGATTCTTAGCCAGATCGAAGAGATCTCATGACAGTAATTAGGTATCAGAAGAGACTATTGATGAGGAGGTGAATGTCAACAGTCAAAACACTCCAGGAGTAAGAGGGTAGAGCTGCAAGCAACTTTTTAGAAAACTATTGACACCCTTTCAGGTGTGTAAACATATGCATATGAGAACTGAATCCGTATGTTGTGAAGTTGTAAACATTATTTATAACTTCCATCTTTTCTGTGTAAAAAGTTTTGTATTTTATTTAAACATGCTCTCTCTCTCTCTCTCTCTCTCTCTCTCTCTCTCTCTCTCTCTCTCTCTCTCTCTCTCTCTCTCTCTCTCTCTCTCTCTCGTGCGTGTATGACTGCTCTATCACAGTCCTCATCGTTGCCCATGACCGGGCTGCCACCACTACCACCAGCGGATACCCATCTCTTCCTTTTCTCTAATCTTTTTTCTTTTTCTTTCTCTTTTTCTTTTCCTTTATTCCTCTTTTCTTCTCCTCTCTCTCTTTATTTCTTTCCAGGTGAGGAGACGAGCTGTTAGAGAGGCAAAAGATATTCAAAGATTGTGTGAAAAGGATGAAGGTATTTTTGCTTTTTGCAATAGCAGCATAATGGTGTTCGTTGGTTAGGGAGACGGAGGACCACTTTAAAACAATTTAAAATTTTCAAAAATTCATCTGAAATATTTTAAAGTTAAAAAAATATTTCTAGGCAGATCCTATATGTTTTTCTAAAATAAAATATATGTGCGCCCAAATTGTTAAAATACCCTTAAAGATGCTGTAATTAATCTGATACGGATCAAGTTTGATTCAAGCCGACCTCCTAAGTTCCCTTCTTGACAAACAATTTAATTATAACCGAGATGTTTGGCAGAAAAGTTGCAATAAAAATCTGAGGACTTTGACCCGTCGAGTTCACGAGAAATTATTAGATGAATGATATCAGTTGGTCCAGAATGAGGTCATCTTTCCATTTTACATAGAAAAATTATTTTATCTTACGTTCATGGTGAATCTCACCCATGTCGTAATTTCTACTTTAATGGCACTCGGACGGTCATGGATCCTGCGTGACCCTGCCCAGCTTGGTGCAGCGACACGTACGTACGGGAGATAGCAGACGCGACGCTTGGATGACGGGCGACGCGACATGATTCCCCCTGTCTCGCCTCGGCCCAGCCAGTCCGAGCTTGGCACAACGCGCCAATACGGCGTCCCACAAAGGTTCCAAGATTTGATTTGACCCTGCCAGCTTGAACCGGGAGCCCATGTCTCCTTCCCCCTTCCGAGAACGGAAGGCAACGAGCAATCGCCTCGAGGCTTTCCGAATAAATCCTGCCTGTTTTCGGCCCTTCCCTCGAGCCCGCAGCGCCAAAACGGAAGCTATGACGGTCCGGTCGGCCGGAGGCGCGGTAACGGCCAAATCCCTACCAAGTGCACGCTTGTACAAGTGACGGAAGACGGCAGAAGTGCTGCATATACTTGCATGTTTTGATTTTATTATTTGTTAGTGGGTGGCAGAAAGCCGAACTACGTGTACATGTAAAAGAAATGCACCAGGAGCTAGTAAGAGTGGCCCCATCACATGTCTGTCGCTTGTCGGTAACAGCAGTACTCGTGCATTGCATTGATTTTGCAATATATACATATATACACGCAAATCAACAGTGTCAGTGGGTTGATTGAGAGTTGGACCTTGAATGAGTTGCTGCTTTATGTCCAATCTTTACTGAATGAAAACTATATATAATTCACTTTCGTGTCTATTTTATATTTAATACTAGTATATATGTGTATAAAATAAATATTGATATGGTCTAAATCCGCTATATAGCCAAGCAAAAAACTAATTTCAATAAGATTTTATATCTAGAGATAGTTTTCTACTTGGACTCAAAACCAACAGAACAGTGACTCTTCATCTATGAAGGCTCAAAACTTCATATATGAAAAGACACAGGTTATTCTACCCTTTGTTCTCTTTCCTACTATTATTCCAAAGTTCTTCCTGACTTAAGCATCGGAGGGTTCAGTTGGAGCAATCTAACAAGCTCCTTTCTTCATGTGCGTTCGTTCACCAATACTCTTTGGGCCCCACCTTTGTTTGATAGGATTTTGGCATCAACAAATTAGCGCCATTTGTGAGACATCGAGAACGTATCACATCTTCTTCCTTCGTTGGATCCGAGCATCTTTGGCAACGATCTCACCATTGACACATCCGCGAGCACCTTAGCGTAATGTGGGCCTTGAATCGGTATTTGCATAACCACATATGACATGTGTGAATTCATTATTTGTAATCTAACCACTTTGAATGGCTTTAAGTGTACGCGATCTAGCTTTCATAACCTCTCCATAACTCAAGCTCAAAATTTATCCAAGCATGAAGGAGGTTCCAACCATGTACAAAGTCATAGCTTAGGTCAGGATGCTAATCGTAGAAGAGTAACTGATCGGATGAGTCTCTCAAAGAGCCCCATTCACAAGTCTCGAAATATGGACATGTCTCATAAAGACCACGAACCATTGACAAAATATCGGATGATCTCACCAAGACAACCAATGATGTCATACTCAAGCTCTATAGGTTGGACGAGCCTCTCAAAAGGCCATCGGCCTGCAAGCCCAAGAGGCTAAGAAAATAACCTAGAAGTGACTTTGACCTCTATTTTACTGCCCAAGGGCTAATGAAATTATCTAGTAAAAATTAAGCTCGGATGGGAGGAAATATGCTCAGTCCGATCACCCAGGTGCTAGCTATCCAAAGAATCCAATCGACAGAAGAATTGATGAGCTAAACTCCTAGCAACTCAATCTATTTAGGTTGGAAATGAAGACCCCGGGTGAGAAGCTGACTCAAAGCTACAAAAAAAGTGGTCAAGGCCCACTGACCTAAATGCGTCGATGAATGGGGGGACCAAAGTTTGAGCCGACCCCAAATATTTCAAGGCCTCACCATAGCTTGCAAATTTGACCTACAAATCTATGACCCGCCGGTCCCAACGACTATGAAGTGAAACATGTGGGTACTTTTAATCTACTTCCCTACACTTGCAAAGAATCGAAGTTGCTAACCTTGGCCTAACCATTGCTGAGAATGGGGGCCAAGCACCAAGCAAACAACCTCAAGCCATATTGGCTCTCAAGCCATTCTCAGAGGACAACGACCTGAACGAGCTGATATCTAGCATCTCTTTGCACAACTGTAGAAGAACTGATCTCCAGGTAGCCTACCTATCCAGCAAGCCGACCGATCTAGCACTACAGAAAAATACATCTTTTCCGGCATTTTTTATGACCTTTACCGACGCTTATAAGCGTCGGCTAAAGTTCGACCGACACTAAACAAAGCGTCGCAGAAGCGTTGGCGATACTTTAGCGGAAAAAGTTTTTTCCGACGCTTTCGGAAAGCGTCGTAAAAGATCAGTTTTTAACGACGCTTAAAAGCATCGCTAAAAGCCTCAAAGCCAACGCTTATAAGCGTCGGCTAATGTATTTAATTTTTTTAAAAAAATTATTTTCTTCAGCATCCCTATTCCTTCTTACATCAGAGATCTAGTTTGGCTCAGCATCTATGCTATCAATTCTGGACAACATCAACTCTTCGAATTTTTTTTTCCAAAGACAGGGACAACAACTAGGCATCAGTAAACAAAAGTAAGAAGGAAATCAAGAACTCCAAGAAAGAATAGAACCAAAATTTTGGAGATCAAGTCAACGAAATCACCTTGCATTACTTCCAGGCACCGATTTTCTTCAAGAAAACATGTGATAATTAAGGCAAAGGGATAATAACCATGCACATAAAACTTTATTAAAGAAAGAAAAGAAAAAAAAAATACCAAGAGGCGGCCATCGAGACCTTTCTTGAACCCTTCCTGCGAACAAAATGGAGAAGCCAAAGCTACTACTCTTATAAGGCGGTCAATTAAAAAAGAAGAAAAGAGGCGCAGAGAAAAATGATATACCTCGATAATTCAAAATCTGATTCACGGACTCGGCCTTTGTCCTTTCTTTTTAGAGTATATCTTGAAATATTTCGCAATTACTTGAGGAAAAAAAAAGAAAAAGTGAAAGCAAAAGGGGAAAAATAAGAAAAGGAGAAGGAGAAGCAGGATTTTGAATCAGGAGAGGTATATCTCCCGGTGAAGGAGAAGGAGAAGGCTTTTACCTGGTGAGAGTGGCAATGGTTTAAGGGTTTCAAGAGAGGAAAGACAATAAGAGGACTCCCGGTGGATTGATGTCGGCGCTAGAGGCAGGAGGAGAGGAGAGGAAAAAAACTAGGGCATCAATCAAGAGGGGGCTGATATTTAAATGGATTTGGCCTCCGACGATACTTATAAGCATCGTTGTAGGTCCAAACTTTAGACGACGCTTTTAAGCGTCGTTGATTCCGAAACTTTTCCGATGCTTTTTAGAAGCGTCGGTAAAGTTCGGCGCTGAACCAAAATATCCCGATGCTTCTTCCTAGCGTCAGAAAAAAAGCGTCGGAAAATCTTCTTTTTCTTGTAGTGTAGTAAGTTGACCCATCCAGTGGACTGATCTATAGCAGGTTGATGAATTGACCTCACAGAGGTCAAAGAGCTGACCTTCTACAGATTGTAGAGACAACATTAATTCTTCTCAGCAGGAAAAGCTAATCTCAGCAGCTCTCAAAACGAAAAAGGGTTCAATGGCACAAACCAGTCGAGGTTTGTACACCTGATAGCAATTTCTGCCCATAACTTTAAGTGATAAGCATGGCAAGATAAGCCCAATCCTATCTATAGTTGCTAATTTATCTACTTCTTTCATCTAAGCTAGAAAAGATGGCTTCCACTCGGAAGTGGGGGGCATATGATTTGGCATAAATTTGACCTACCTATTATAAATCGACATGTGGTCTGGCATGGGACTAATATTTTTGGGACTCTTATTTCTAGTTGATCCAGATAAATAAAGCTAAGAAATAGTCTCTCATTAAGACTTAAGCTTTAAAGAGTCCAATTCGGATAGGATAATGATTCTTGATCTATAAAAAAGACCCAGAACCCCAGGTATGAAGAGACACATGTTATTCTATACCATGATTTCTTTCCTACTATTACTCCAAAGCCCTTCTTAAGTTTTGGAGGTTCGACTATACTTTCCGAGCCTCTTCGTTCGTTGGATAAATTTTTGGCATCAATAGATTTATTTATATATACAATTAGTTCTAACTGCACTTAAATTAAAAACAATCCAACCATGTACTAGAACTAGACATTAAGTACTGAGGTCCTGTTGTTAAGTTTGCTTAACGTGAATTGAACTGCATGACTTCGGACGGTACGAAGATTCTTCCTGCAGCAACCATATACACCATCATGGTTTTTGAGTATATTTCACAAAAAGCTGCATGAGTTTCTGAGCTGGTCTAATCATGTCCGAGTCTAAACTCCTGGACCCAAATGTAGGTCTAGCAATTGATCGTCCCAATCTTGCACATTGGCTTCCGTCCCCAGGCGGTTCACAAAATTTGGCTTTTCCTCACCTCATAACGTGGGGAGGTTCATCCATGAATTACGATGTTGCCGCTGCATTCACCTTAGGGTTTGTTTTTTTTTGAGGTAATCTAAAATAAAAAAATAACTTTCATATTAGATAATCATATTTGGTACGAAAAATAGATAAGAGACATGGTAAAATAAATGGTGAATCTTCTATCAATTTTTTTGAGAGAGAAGGTAAAATAAATACCATCAGAAAATGCACTACAGGAAAAAGGAAGAATGACGACATATATATGCCGATGTTAGGTAAAAGCATCGGTAATTTTGACTCCGGCGCCAAAATTTGCCAACGCTTTTAAATAGCGTTGCTAGGGATGAAACTAAGACGACATTAATTAGCATCGTCGAAAGCAAATAGTAAGAAAATGCTTATAAGCGTTGTCGGACGCCAAGGACTGGTTTAAGACAACGCTTATAAACGTTGTCGGAAGGAAATGAGGAAAAGAATCCAAACGATGCTTAAAAGAATCGTTAGAATCCTTCGCACTAACCCACTCTTAACTCTAACTTCCACTAAATTCCGCCTAAACACTAACTTAAGACGATACTTATAAGCGTCGTCGGAAGCCTAGAACCTAGGACGACACTTATAAGTGTCATCGGAGGCCAAGTCCCCCTAACTATAATGCCTTACGTGCTATTGTCATTGTGAAATAACATGCAGCAAGACGAGTAGATACGCAACAACAGGACATGAAGCTACGAATACACACGTTGAGAAGATAAAACTATAATCCTAGTATCCTACATTTGATAACATAAAAACTAATTAAAAAAATTTGAAGCATAACTCAACAACCATGAAAAATTTTCCGCATTTGTTTTTTTGGACCAACGCACCGGTGTTTTCAGAAATCACACCGTTGGATGCACTATATCCGAGCAAAAGAGCTCCACAGATCGCGATCCACATGCTATTTTGAAAGGAGATCTCCGCCGTTCGCTATCAAAATCAACACGCACACACAAAATTTTCAAAATTTCGAACCTTCTGACTCTCCCCCGCCTCCCCAACCCCTACAAATATCCCCTTCCCTACTTCCAAGTTCTGCACCCCTTCTCTAGGCCCTAATCCCAATCCTCTGATTCAAAACCCTGATCGTAGCTTTCATTTTTTGAGATGGCAAGAACCAAGCAGACAAGTTGGAAGTCCACTGGGGGCAAGGCCCCCCGCAAGCAGCTAGCGACGAAGGCAGCCCTAGCCGCCAGTGGCATGAAGAAACCCCACCGCTTCTACCCCAAGACGGTGGCACTATGGGAGATCTGCAAGTACTAGAAGAGCACGAAGTTTCTCATCTACAAGCTCCCCTTCTAGTGCCTCGTCCGTGAGATAGTTCAGGACTTCAAGACCGACCACCGCTTCCAAAGCTCTCCTTCGCCGCCCTCCAGGAGGCTGCTGAGGCACATGGCGTCCGTCTCTTCGATGATACTAACCTTTGCGCCATCCACGCCAAGTGCATTACCATCATTCCCAAGGACATTCAGCTCTCCTGCCAAATTCGTGGCGCGAGGGCCTAATCTCGTTCCTTAGTATCATCGAAATCCTACATACTAACCCACTCTTAACCCTAACTTCCACTAAACTCCACCTAAACACTAACCTAAGATTATGCTTATAAACGTCGTTGGAAGCTGAGGACCTAGCACGACCCTAGGACCTAATAGAATGCTTACAAGCATCGTCGGAAGCTTAGAACCTAAGACGACGCTTATAAGCATCATCGGAAGCCTAGGACTTAAGACGATGCTTATAAGCGTCGTCGGAGGCAAGTCTCACTACGTTGCTTTTAACCGACATATAAAAGCATTGGCAAAGGGCAACTAATAAGTATCGCCAATTATCGACACTTATACGCGTCGCTAAAGGCCGATGCTTATAAGCATTCTCTGAGGTCCTAGGGTCGGCAATACTTTCTTTATGCGTTGGCAATTTTTTTTTCAACACTTACATTATCGAAGCTTTTGCGATGTTTTATAAAGTATCACTAATAAAACTAACGACGCTTATAAACGTTGGTATAGGCAACAAAAAGCATCAGCAGTGCACAATTTTTTTATAGTGATGGTGTTTATTTTCTCATGCTGGATTAACGAGTCAAAGTAATCTAAAAATTCTTAACGAAAATGCCCTCACTCGTATTATATTAATATTATATTAATTAACTTATATAATTGATATTAATTATATTAATATATATTTTTATTTATATTATATTTATATATTATAGATATATTAAGATATTCACTATGAAATATTAATTATTAATAAACATTAATTAATTATCAATAAATCTAGCATAGGATTTTTTAATAATTAATATATTTATATATATATAAAATAGTAAAAAAATTATAATAATAAATATATTTTCTAATATATATATATATAAATAATTTAAAATATTTATTAACTCATGTAAATATATTTTAATATTTAATATATACAATGTTTATATAACTGGACCATAAATGGCCAAACAAATGGACAAAAAAAAATATTATTACCTAAATTATTTATTCAAAATTATTATTGAAAATTTAAAAATATTTTCATATAAGATTATTTTTAACCAAACATAGCAATTTTTTTCGATACCATTCTGCAAATTATTCTTTCACCAACAAAATATTATGAAATTTTTTTAATAAATAATTTTTGAAAATCATCAGATTAGTTCCCTAATCACATACCCCAACAAATCCTTAGAGAAGACCTGGAATTTCTGGGCCGGCACGTGTGGCCAACTCACCGCAGCGTTACGAGCTCTGCTGTCAACGGCCTGGAGATTCCTCTCTCTCCACCTCCCCTGCTCTCTCTTTCCCTTCCCTCCCTCCCTCCCCATCTAATCACAGCTGCTTGCTTTGCTTTTCGTGTGTCCTCTCACACTTTTCACAGCCCTCCCGGACACGAACATTAATTTGAAATTAATTCTTGCGAAAAAACGCATGCTCTGGTGCTTTCTACTCTCCACCCGCCAGTACTCGAGATATAATTTAAGATCTTGTTCCCCTACAAGTCCCCATGCACACCTAAAGTCTCACCCTCGTGGGCCCGTATATCAATGAAACGGGGTGCAACTGTGTGTCTTTTTGCTTTGAGTCAATCTAGAATTAGTCCTAATACTACCACTACCCTCATAAACGCCAAAAGACACCGGCACCCACAGCTTCTTTGTCCTGAAGAAACCTCGCATTAAGACCAGGCAGCAATGGATGAAAGATTTGTGTCCCGTCCATTCGGGTTTGCTCTCTTCCTTTTGGGTGTCACCATTGGTTAACAGCGTAAATGCCGGCTTGTTCATCATGGGAAAGAAAGGGGGAAGCTCGTGGCTGACGGCGGTCAAAAGAGCCTTCAGATCCCCCTCCAAGGACTCCGAAAGGAGGCCCTCCAGGCCTCACGAAGACCCAGACCCAGATGAAGACAAGGTCACTCACACAAACAATCCCCCCACCTCTCTCTCTCTCTCTCTCTCTCTCTCTCTCTCTCCCCACAAACAACTCTTCCTTTATCTCTTACTATGCCATGTATCTATTGTGCTGGTGGCAGAAGAGGGAGAAGAGGAGATGGATATTTCGAAAAGCTTCGACCCACGAGCAGCAGCAAACCCAGCAGGAAGCCGAGGTGAGGTCGTTGACGGCATCATCGGTGGTATCCACCACAGCAGAGCAAAGGCACGCGATGGAGGTGGCGGCGGCCACGGCGGCCACGTCTGAGGCGGCCGTGGCGACGGCACAGGCCGCAGCGGAGGTGGTCCGGCTAACTAGGCCGTCTGTCAACTTTGTCAGAGAGCACTACGCCGCCATCGTCATCCAAGCGGGCTTCCGAGGATATCTCGTACGTCATGTTCTATGTTCATTCTTTTCTCTTTGTGGTATAAATAGAGAAGGGAGATATGAACGGGTGGTGAGAAATGGTTGGATTTTGTGAAGGCGAGGAGGGCGTTGAAGGCGTTGAGGGGGTTGGTGAAACTGCAAGCGCTGGTGAGAGGGCAAAACGTGAGGAGGCAGGCGAACACGACGCTGCGGTGCATGCAGGCGCTGGTGCGGGTGCAGGAGCGGGTGAGGGACCAGCGGGCCAGGCTCGCCCGTGAGGGAGCCAGCTGGAGGAGCAACAAGTCCACCACCTTCAGCTGCGACACCTCTTTTTGGGACTCCCGCTACCTCCACGACATCGCCGACCGCCGATCCATGGTAGGATCTGGTAATTAACTCCAAACAGACCAAAATCTTTTAACAAAATCTATGCTTCTTATTTCTTGTGTTTCTCTTTTTAGCAGTCCAGGGATGGGAGTGGCCGCGCCGATGACTGGGTCGATCATCCCCGTACGATTGAAGAGATCCAGTCCATGTTGGAGGGCAGGAAGGAGGCCGCTTTGAGAAGAGAAAGAGCTCTCTCGTACGCTTTTTCTCAGCAGGTATGTTTGCTTTTCTTTTCTTTTTCTACTTTTCCTTGTTTCTTTGCAGCTTTTCTGAAGAAAAGTTTCTTGTTTTACTTTTTGAAAAGCCATGGAGGTCCGATAGGAAGACCTCCTCAGGGCTATCCTTTGGAGAAGAACAGGAAGAGGATTCGGCAGTATCGGAAGGAGAGCAGCGGCCACGAAGGTGGCTTGACCGATGGATGGCTTCGAGGACTTCATGTGATAATAGAAATGCCAGTAGAGGACGAGCCACCATGGAGAGAGACCCCATCAAGACTCTAGAGATCGATACAGCACGCTCCTATTCCACGCCTACTACTGCTCGGAGGCATCAACAACCGGCGTCTCCTCACCACCTCCACTCCCCTGCCACGCCCTCCCCCTCGAATGCTAGTAGGGCTCTTCAGGTCCGGTCGGCGAGCCCTCGGTGTGGGAGCGAAGAGAGGAGCTCGGCCTCTGTTCACACCCCGACCAGCTCTGGTTACTATCGCTACAGCGGAGAAGGGGGGCAACGCCGCCACCACCACCACCCGGCGGTTCCGAATTACATGGCTGCGACCGAGTCGGCCAAGGCCAGGTTGCGGTCACAGAGCGCGACGAGGCAGAGGCCTATGACGCCGGAGAGGGAGCAGCGGAGTGGTTTGGCCAGGAAGCGCCTCTCGTTTCCGTTGCCGGAGCCTTACGGTGGTGGTGGCGATCGTGGAGGATATCCTCAGAGTCTCAGGAGCCCGAGCTTTAAGAGCGCGAATGGACGGATAGGGGAGCAGTCATCGTGCTGTACGGAGAGCATCGCCGGCGAGGTCTCGCCTACGTCGACCACCTATCTACGGAGGTGGCTCCGGTGAGCGGACGAGCGCGAGAAGGGCGTGTCCGTCTTGGGAGTGGCATCCCATTTCGTTCGTAGTTTTATTTGGTGTTTGCTTTTTCTGGATGTAAGTAGCGCAGGGTTGCCTCGTGACTAACTGTGAGATTGGATCAAGAGTGTGAAGTGTTAAACAGGAGAAAAGCTATTTGTAATCAAAAGGCTTTAATAACTCCATTATAAGGCCGTTTGATGCTTGGAAGCTGCCACGTTTACCAAATAATGTTCCTGAAATGAGGTGTAAACTCGGTGTTAGGAGAAACTATTAGATAGACCCAGTCTATCGCATCAACTTTATATTGGGCCAATCGCTGCATGCCACGTCAGGCTTCCAGCAAAAGAAAATTCTTCCCCATTCTCAATGCCGCCAAGTTAACCAGGATTCTTTAACTCGGCGGCAGCCACGGAGATCGTCCGGATATCATCTTGGCTGTAATCTTTTACTGCCGGGCAGCATGCATATGTTAAGAAAATAAACTTAATTCAATGAATATTATTTGAGAGGTTCATAAATGAGTGAAGGATCATCTTGAGAGTTGTGAATTATATATATGGGTGAGTTCATAATTCATAAATTTGGGTTTCCTACATATTTAAGTATTCATATATTTGGCTAGTTCATGTATTTGAATTTTCTATATGCATTTAAGTGTTATTGGGTTATACATATACCTAGGAGTCATATAAATACTATGTAAGTTTTATAGTTTTGTTGAGAGTACAGTGCCAAAGTGAACAGAAAAAGTTTGAAGTATTTCACCTTTTTCATCCTTTCCTCTTTAGAGAAATCTCTCTTTCTATATTCCAACAAACCAGTACGAGAGCTCCAATTTTTTGATCCTAGGGATGGTCAATTCTACTGTCTCATTTAAATTTTTTCACCTTACAAAAGAGAATTATGAGAATTGGTGCGTTCGTATGGGTTGCTAGACACACTTGCCCTAGAGAAATCAACTTTTCATTTTAGGTACCCAAGCTCTATTGGGTCCTTGCAGGTTAGCTATTATGGTTCCTTTTAAACCCAAATTTTCTTAATAGTAACTTTACCATTTAAGATATTTTTTCTATAATTACAAGTAAAGAATTTGTCGCCAGTTTTTTCATATTTAAAATATGTTGTTTTATTTGATTGATTATTTGATTTGATAAATATTTTCTTCAAAGATTTTGGTTTTAAATGTCGATTATATATAAGTCTAGCTTTACTAAAAATAGCTTATTGGCCATCAAGAATTATACTTTATTTTTCAAAGCTCAAAGTAAATTTATCAACAAAAAAATTTAGCTTGTTTATCTCTTTTTTAAGTTCTAATTTTCTTGCAGTAAAGTTTGTCTTGCTTTTGAAATATTTTTATTTTCATTCATCAAATTCTAACTTTTCGGTTTTAGCTCTTTATTCTTTTGTCTAAGCTTTTTAAGTTCATCTAGTAAATCATAAAAAGCATCCTGAAGTTCATCAAAAGTAAAATCATTGGAAAGTTATGAACTTTCCTCATCCTCATAAACTATAAGACATAAATTTGTTGTTTCTTGATTGTCATCATCTGGCGTTGATTTGTCGTTATCACTTCAAAAAGCGGCCATTGCTTTCTTCTTTATCTTTTTCTGAGCCTTCTTCAGTAGCGGGTAATCTGCTCTAAAATGTCCCGATTTTCCATATTCATAGCATACCTGCGCTGCTCTTTATCTTTCTCTTTGCTCGGTTCCTCTTAGTCAAAGGTCTTCCTTCTTGCCCTTTTTTTCTTATAAACCTTCTAAATTTTCTCGTTATTAGAGCCATCTCCTCATCCTCTTCTGCAATGTCAGATACCTCTCTCTCATCTTCTTCTTGAGCATTTGATTTGAAAGCAATGGTTTTTCTTTATTTTATTCCTCTTCTTCAAGGCTCTGCCTGATAGATAGCTCCCTCTTCTAGAGGAAAGAGGTTGAGATTCTTTGTTTCTTGGATGGCAACGACTTTGGCCTTCTATGCTCTCGGTAAAAACCTAAGAATCTTTCTAACTAGATCACTATTAGAATATAATTTACCAAGATATTTAAGACCTTTAATAATATTTGCAAAACAAGTAAAGAAATAGACTCCCTGGATTCCATTTTAAGCAATTTATAATTATGTATAAGCATATTGATTTTAGATTCCTTAACCTAGTTAGTACCTACATGAGTTACCTCCAAGCTATCCAACATTTTTTTAGTAGATAAATAAGTTGAAATTTAATTGAATTTATTAGCATCTAATGAACAATATAAAATATTTATGGCCTTAGCATTTAGCCGATCCTTCTTTTTGTCCAGTGCATCCCATTTTTCTTCAGGCTTGAGACCATCAATAATCTTTATTGGTGTGTGAGGTTTATCAACTATGATTTTTCACATATCATAGTCTAGTTGAAAGAACTTTAAATTAAAATTTGGTTGCTTAAGAATTGATGGAGGTGTGAATATATATATATATAGATAGTTTATTTGACTTGTTATCTCTAATTATTTGACTTGAATTGATGGAGGTGTGAATATTAATTCTCTAATTATCTGACTTGTTATAGCATATATAGATAGTTTATTTGACCAAGTACTCTTGAGTAATATGGTGTGGCAAAAAGGAAGAACATGCGTTTATTGAGACTATCTGGTATATGATGCTGCCCAGCTATGCAACCCAAGAGAAGGGGGCTGAGCATAAATTGAGTTTTTCAAAAACTATTACTAACAATGCAGTGTTATAACTCTTGATAGGGGAAAATAAATTTTAGTAGTATACTGATAGAGAACTAAGCTAAAGATAAATTCAAGTAAAGAAATCAATGCAAATAACAAAAATATATAGTAGTTCAGTGCCAACAAAAATTAACCGAATTGATTTTTTCAAAAAATCAACCAAAATCTTCACAATTCAATTATGGGTTTGGAAAGGATCTTTCTCCTAAGTTTCAATCCATGAAACTTATTATAGTAAAGATTGGAAAGAATTTAAGCACAATGAATAGAGCTCCAAGATAACAAATACAAAATAATGAATGGAGCTTGACCCTATTGGTTGATCATAATTGCTCTTGAAGGAGCTTACCCAACTTCTTAGATGTTGAATATATGATCGTTCAGCTCACACTGAATGCTCTTAAATGATTTTCTTTTAGAAGCTCTCTTTTTTTTCTCTTTCTTGCTCTTAGTGGATTTTTCTTTATAGTGCGTGAGATCTTCTTTTTTTCTAGTATTTTCATGCATTTATATTCTTTGAAGATAGTTGGAATACTTTTCTAGTTGTTAGATAGTTAATAAAGTTGTTAAGAGAGGAACAGACATTCTAATTTACAGAAAAACTAGTCGTTACTGTTGTTAGGCACAAATGAGTCGACTCGCGATATTTTGGGGTCGACTCAGAATTTTCAAGAGTCGACTTGTGATCTTTAGGAGTCGTTTTGAGCTCGGTTTCGTCTGTGTCGTGCTCTATCTTTCTTCTGAGGCACTTGTGGAGTCGCCTCTTGCAATTCAGGAGTCGATTCGTCAAATTACTGGGGTTGACGCATTATTTTCTGGGGTCGACTCTTCAACAGACTAAATTTCACTTGTTGCCCAAAAAGACAACCCAAGAGGGGGGGTGAATTGGGTTTTAGGTAATTATTGCAAATAAAAAACTTAATGAGTAACTAATTAAACCTTATTGCAAGTGGATTAATTAGTTTACTTTATGCAGTGAATGAAGGGAATGGAAGAGACAATGAAACAATCACAAACACAAGAGATTTTATAGTGGTTCGGAGCTAACCCTTGCTCCTACGTCCACTCCCCAAGCTTCACTTGGGAGTTCACTATAATCCCACGGATTATAGCCGGTTGTTTTACAAGCTCACAACCCAACTTATTATTTTACGAGATCACAACAAACTCGGTCGTTTTCACAAGCTCACTGACTAGAACCACCCGATTGTTTTTTCGGGATCACAATCGAACCCTTACACCGTTGGTTTTAACTTCGGCTCACCAACAAACCTCAACAACCTTGATTCAATCCCTTGATTGAATCAAGTAATAAGAAAACAGTTTGTAAAGAGTACAGAAAAAGCTTCTTAAAAAGCAAATATGAACAATATAAATAATGTAGAGTTAGAAGCCCTCAAACAAATTTTGGAAGAGGAAGAAGGGGCTTCTCGAACTCTGAGTCTCCTCTTTGAATGCACTGATGATCTGATGTCAGAGGAGAGCCTTGAATGCGAGGAAGACGTTTGGAGGATGGACTTCAATGCACTTCTTCCTTCTTTCTCTTGTATTAACTCTTGAGAAGCTTTGGTAGGTGGAAATCTCTTTTGCTTTGAATGGAGTCTCTCTCTTTTTGTCTATTACTGTTTACTCTGGCTATTTAAGCAATCCCCATCGAAAAATAGCCGTTAGACACATGTTTAGAGCCGTTCTGTACAGTCTGCAACTCCTGACATAGTGTCCGTTGGGATCGGAGTCGACTCGCTCGATATGGAGTCGACTCGGCTGTTGCTGGAGTCAACTCATGCTTTACGGGAGACGACTCGCCCACTGTTCAAAATTTGAAATAAAGTGCTGACCGTTCTGGAGTCGACTCGGCCAAACTTGGAGTCGACTCACCAATGTCCGGAGATGACTCGGCCCTCCGGAGACGACTCGTTCTCAGAGTTCCAGAGATCTGTTTTTTCTACATTTCTTTCTCGAGTCGACTCGGATCCTCTTGGAGTCGACTCGGCTCTCAGAGCCCGAAAACTGATCTTCTATGTTTGGAGTTGAACTGCCTCGGAGTCGACTCGGATTTTGTTGGGGTCGACTCGGCTGACTTGGGAGTCGACTCGGGAGCACTTGGAGTCGGCTCGGCTCTCAGGATCCAAAAACTGTTTCTCTGTGTTTTGAATTGAACAACCTTGGAGTCGACTCGCACTTTGTTGGAGTCGACTCGGCTCTCAGAATCCAAAAATTGATCCTCTGTGTTTTGGCTTGAACTGCCTCGGAGTCTTGCTTTCCTCTGAGAGTCGACTCGTACTTAACTAGGAGTCGACTCGCCAAACTTCGGAGTCGACTCGTAACCTTCTGGAGTCGACTCGGTTGCAGGGTCTGAAACACATTGTTCTGTCTTTCTTCTGTTACCCTTTGGAGTCGACTCGGAAATGTCGGGAGTCGACTTGGCAACCATCGGAGTCGACTCGAACCCTTCTGGAGTCGACTCGCTGACAGGGTCTGAAAATCAACTTTCTGTCTTTCTGTCAGTTCTCAGTCGGAGTCGACTCGTAGTGTACCGGAGTCGACTCGAGCGTGTGCAGGAACTTCTGAAACACTTGGAGTCGACTCGTAACCTTCCGGAGTCGACTCGAGCTTCAGACTTTGGTTCAAACTGAGTTCCATACTTAGCCAAAATGTATTGAACCAAAGCTAGAGATACTTAAACATAAATTCACAAATATTTGGCTGAAACACTAGATTGAATTCATTAGTATAACATAAGATATACTCAAATGCTTTGAGTTCATCAAAATCAAATAGGGTTATAATCAATCACTCCATAATCTCCCCCTTTTTGATGATGACAAAACATTGAGTATTTGTAAAGTGAATTGCTCAACCAAAAGGAGATTTATAATAAAGTTTTGAAATGAATTCAAGTGTCTAGTCATTTAATTTATCCAAAATTGAAAGGTGTGAAACAGTAAATCCTGAAGTTAAAGCTTTTCCTTTCATTTGGAATTATATAAGCCTTCATGTCATGCAATCAATTGTCTGGCTTATATGTGTTTAATGAATTTGCTTTTTTAAGATTTCAGATTCTCCCCCTCAATATATGCATTCAATTTTATTTAGATTCTCTGAATTTTCTTTTAATGTCTTGAAGCTTTTGAGCTTAAATTTTTGGTTTTAGAGAAAAAATCTGACAATTTGTTCTTGAGTATGATTCAACTAATCTCCGAATATCCCTTAAATAGATTCTGGAGATTACTCTTTAGGAGCTCCAACAAAGAGATAATGAGCCTCGAGGTATCGAATCCACTTAGAACAAATTACTTTTTGCTTTAAGAATTTTCTTTTTAGTGATTCCCTTTACATTTCAATTCAATATATTTTCTCCCCCTTTTTGTCATCATAGCAAAAAGGCAGGAGACACAGAAAAGTACAAGCACTCAAGAATGCACAATTTTGAAAGAAAATTTCTACTCATTGTATTAAATTCAAATTTGAGTACAAGTGTGATCACATATCAAAAGAAGTCCTCAAGGGACTGTACATCACAAAAACAGATAAAAAATACACTAATTCTTCTTTGTAGTGGAGGATGTGGCTCCCTTACTTAGTCTAGTGTGTTGGATGACCATGCTTAACCCTTCATTGATGTTCCCTAGTTGTTCGAGAATCTCCGAGGTGGTTCTAGACTGAATCGAGAAAATGTTGTTCACACTCTCCTGAAGTGTGTCCAACCTGGAGATCAAGGCCTGGGCTAATCTCTCTGCGCCCTGGCTCTGGCTGCCTAGCTCCTGTCAGATGCCGTCTCGCATCTTCTTCGTATCGTCCTTGACGTCACTCATGTTCCAGTATTGAGCTTGGACCAGGCTGCGCACATTGGATATCTCCTCCCTCAGGTGCACAATCATCTCGGCTACGGCTGCCAGGGAGGGAACTAGCTCGGTGGAGGGAGCACTCTGAGGACCTCGGAGCTCCCTCAGTAGATCATCCCTCAGTTCCCTCACTATCTCCTGCCGCAACTCTTGGAGCTGCTCAGAAGATATCCGAACCTCTAGGGGCTGCTGCTGAGAAGGTGGGGCAGTGGAGGTGGAGGGCTCAGTATAGGTAGGAGCAGAGGTGGAAGGAAAGGTGGGAGGAGCTATGTCATGGTCCTGATCATGATCGGGACTAGGTGAGTGATGAGTGGTAGGGTCAGAAGATGTGGATGTGGATGTGGATGGTTTCCGTACCCAGACTCCCCCAACTCTATGGAAACCCATCCGATGGAAGGTCCCCTCACCCATGCAATCTGTAAAATGCAATGAGCGAGAGGGTTCCCCCTCAGGAATAGTGACCTCTAACTCCCTAAATATAAGGGTGAATAGCATGCCATAAGGAAGGCTAAGCCTAGGTTTATCTAGGGGTTCACACATGTACTTGTAGATGAGCTTGGGGAAGTTGATGGGAGTGTCTTGGAGGAGATGGTACATCAGTGCTAGGTCTCTCTCTGAAATAAAGTCAAACCTACCCGTTTTGGGGAAGAGAGTCCTAGAGATGACACTTAGGAGAAGCCGCATTTCAGTCGAAAGCTGATTTGCGAACACCTCCTCTATGGGGGACAGAGGTGGACTCCCTAAGATGGCCGTAAGGGCCTCTGTCCTATCGGAGGGGTGTGTGGGAACAATCCCCTCACTCGAGAGATGGAGGACTCGAGCAATGAAGTCCTCCGAGATGAAAATAGGGACATCCATAACAGTTCCCTGGATACCTCCGCTAACCCGTGCGACAGTACCATAGAATTTCCTAACTGACCCTGGATAGGTAGGGAGGTCAAGTGTGCAGAAAAACTCTAGACCCTGGGCCCTAAGGTGATGCCCTAGGTTGAACCCTTCCCGGAAGAGGAAGTCAAAGTTGACTTGCCTACCGATAGAGACAACCTTCCCGGCGCATGAGCGCGAGGGAACCGGCCTAGGCGGGGAAGGAACCGGAGGTGGTGGCCTCGTCGATTCGTTCCGAGCCTTGGACCGTCGCTCGGCCCCACTCGCGGAGACGGGTCTCTTTCGGCTTGGGACAATGACCTTCCTAGGCATTTTTGACCTAAAAACTGGGAAGGACACGGAAAATAGGGAGAAACCTCGACGGAGATGACCTAAAGTGGGTCGGAGACGAGGTCGGAGACGGCTCTAGGGTTTTTGAACAGTGGCGGCTGAAAATAGAAGTAAAAGAAAAACATTCCGCTTAGGGTTAAAAGTCAGATTTCCGACCTCGAGTCGACTCCGGTAAGTCGCGAGTCGACTCGACTTAGAGTCGACTCCCAAATATGCGCGAGTCGACTCCCCCATGAGCCGACTCTAAAATGTATCCGAGTCGACTCGAACTCTGGCACACAACCAAAAATCTTATTATTTTCGTGCAAAAAAAGAGAGTTATGGACTTATCTAGGATTTAAGAACTGATTTGATGATCATAGATAAGAAATCCTATGTCCAACATAAACTAATCCTCAAAATCAATGAACTAGAGGAGAGTATCACTAGAATGGATCAATCACTCCTAACCTTTTTGTTAGTATGCAAAATCGATCTTCACCCAAAGATTTTGTGAAGATATCAACAAGTTGATCATCAGTACAAACAAATTGAAGTGTCACATCACCATTCAGTACATGATCTCTTATGAAGTGATGTTTTATCTCAATGTGTTTAGTTCTTGAATGCTGAATTGGATTTTTAGTTAGATTAATGGCACTTGTGTTATCACAGTTAATGGAAATTTTATCTTGTTTAATGCCATAATCTTCAAGTTGTTGTTTAATCCACAAGATTTGAGCACAACAACTCCCGGCAGCAACATATTCGGCTTCAGCCGTAGATAGTGCAGCCGAGTTTTATTTCTTGCTAAACCAGGAGGTTAAGTTTTCTCCTAAGAATTGACATGACCCGCTGGTGCTTTTTCTATCAAGTTTGCAACCAGCGAAGTCTGAATCAGTGTACCCTATTAAGTTTATGCTCGAATCTCTAGAGTACCATAAGCCTATAGTTTTTGTTCCTATTAGGTATTTAAAGATTCTCTTAACAGCAATTAAGTGTGATTCCTTAGGATTAGATTGATATCTAGCACACATGCATACACTAAACATGATATCAGGTCTACTTGCAGTAAGATATAATAAAGATCCTATCATACTTCTATACATCTTTTGATCTACTGATTTACCTAATTCATCTTTGTCTAGTTTGCATGATGAACTCATGGGTGTGCTGATTGACTTGTTTCCTTCCATATCAAACTTCTTAAGCATCTCCTTGATGTATTTTGCTTGACAGATAAAGATGCCTTCTTTAGATTGTTTGATTTCGAGCCCAACGAAATAGTTCAGCTCTTCCATCATGCTCATTTTAAATTCACTCTGCATTAGATCAGCAAATTCTTCGCAGAGGCGATTGTTAGTAGCACCGAAAATAATATCATCTACATAAATTTGAACTACTAACATATCTTTATTTTTCTTCTTTAAAAACAGTGTTGTATCAACGTTCCCTCTAGAAAATTCATGGTCTAACAGAAATTTGCTAAGTCTTTTATACCATGCTCTAGGAGCTTGTTTCAAACCATAAAGTGCTTTGTTTAATTTATACACATGATTGGGGTATTGATGATTTTCAAAACCAGGAGGTTGTTCTACATACACTTCCTCATTAATATACCCATTCAAAAAGGCACTTTTTACATCCATTTGAAATAATTTGAAATCTTTAGAGCATGCAAATGCTAGTAACAATCTAATTACTTCAAGTCTAGCTACAGGAGCAAAAGTTTCATCAAAGTCTATACCTTCTTCTTGATTATAGCCCTTTGCTACTAATCTAGCCATGTTCCTAATCACGATTCCATTTTCATCAAGTTTATTTTTATATATCCATTTAGTTCCTATTATTGAGTATTCAGTGGGTCGTTCAACTAGGTTCCATACCTTGTTTCTAGTGAATTGGTTTAGCTCTTCTTGCATTGCATTTATCCAATTTACATCATTTTCAGCTTCTTCTATATTTTTAGGTTCAAAGTGTGTTGCCCAGATAGACAACCCAAGAGGGGGGGGGGGGGTGAATTGGGTTTTAAAATAATTTGGGTATTTAAAACGATGTGGATAAGTAATTAAAACTAGTGTAAGTTATTTAATTAATTACTATGTGCTGTGAGTGATATGAAAGGAAGAAGAATAGAGACACGCAATCACAAACACCAAGTTTTATAGTAGTTCGGAGCTAACCCTTGCTCCTACGTCCACTCCCCAAGTCTCACTTGGGAATTCACTATAACCCCCTTGGATTACAGCCGGTTGTTTTCCAAGCTCACAACCAAACTTGTGGTTTTACGAGCTCACAACGAACTCGGTCGGTTTTCCCAGGCTCACCGACTAGAACCACCCCAATTGTTTTCTCGGGATCACAATCGAACCCTTACACACGTTGGTTTTACACTCGGCTCACCAACCAACCTCAATCCCCTTAATTCAATCCCCCGATTGAACCAAGCAAATGCAATGTGTAAATAAAAAGAAGAAACAGAAAAATACAGCTTCTCAAAAGCAGATAAAAGACAATATGAACAATAAATGAAGTTAAGAAGCCTCAAACGCTTTTAGGTTGGAGAAGAGGAATGGCTTCTTAAACTTCTGGTCTCCTCTTGAGTGAGTAGTCGACTTGAATGCAGGAGGAGAAGGCTTTAATTGCTGGGAAGATGTAGGTGGATGCAGTAAATGCAGATCTTCCTCTTTTTCGTTGAAGAACACGTTGCAGAGCTTGAATGCTTGATTAGTTGGAGTGGAATGGTTCTTCTCTGCCTTGCTACAGTCTTCTGTGGCTATTTAACCCAACCCCCACGGAAACTAGCCGTTAGAGAGCTTTTTTCGCCCGTTCTGCACACTCTGCGCAGCCTGACAATGTGTCCGTTGGTGGGTTAGAGTCGACTCGCGCGATCAGGAGTCGACTCGGCTGTAGCGGGAGTCGACTCAAGCTTTTCCGGAGTCGACTCGGCAACTGTTCCAGATTTGAATTAAAGTTGCCTTCACGACTGGGAGTCGACTCGTCTTGACCTAGAGTCGACTCGCCAACTTTTGGAGCTGACTTAGCAATTTCGGAGTCGGCTCATCCACTGAAGTCCGTGGATCCAATTTTGAATTTGATCCACTCGAGTCGACTCGACTGTCCTGGGAGTCGACTCGAATCTCAGAGCCCGAACTCCCGATTCTCTGTCTTTTGGCTCGTCCAGTCTTGGAGTCGACTCGAACTTCCTCGGAGTCGACTCGGCTCTCAGTTTCCGAAACTTGGTCTTCTGCCTTTTTGATGTGAAGCTGTCTTGGAGTCGACTCGAGCTGTCTGGGAGTCGACTCGAATCTCAGAGGCAGTAACTTGGTCTTCTGTCTGTTGATGGTCGCGGAGTCTTGGAGTCGACTCGCATATTGCGGGAGTCGACTCGAATCTCAGAGTCCGAAAATTGCTCTCTGACTTTTTCTTGTGTTCCTCTGAGAGTCGACTCTCACCTTCTTTGGAGTCGACTTGCCATCCATCGGAGTCGACTCGCGTTTCACTGGAGTCGACTCGAATCTCAGACCCGAAAACTGCTCTCTGACTTTTTCTTTGTGTTCCTCTTGGAGTCGACTCTTACTATCCTGGAGTCGACTCGGTGAACATCGGAGTCGACTCGCGCACTTTGGGAGTCGACTCGTTGACAGGTTCTGAGTTGAAGCTTTCTGTTCTTCTGTCTGTTCTCAGTCGGAGTCGACTCGTACAGATCTGGAGTCGACTCGAGCCCGTGCCAGTGAACTTGATACGCTTGGAGTCGACTCGTGATACTCTGGAGTCGACTCGAGTCTCAGACTTTGGTTCAAGCTGTCTTCTTAACTTATCCAAAAATTATGAACCAAGTCTTGAGACACTTAGACAAGATTTTCACTGAAACACTTAATTGAATTCATTAGTAAACAAGAAATATACTCAATTGCTTTGATCTCATCAAAATCAAATAGGGTTTTAATCAATCACTCCACAAAGTGTGAGACAAATGCTAGATGATTATTTAAGTTCCTAAGAGATGCTCTAGTTCTAACAGGTTGAGAGGGATCATCTAAAATTAATTCCTTAGGATGACCATGAGCGTACCTCCAAGCCTTAGTCAGCCCATGATCCACAATTATCTCTTGGCTTGTTGATGCTTCTCCAATTTGCTTTGGTTTATCTTCTTGTAATGTCATCTCATCAATCTTTTCTTCAAGAATTTATGCATCATCATCAAGAGCTACTTTCTTGCTAGAAGAGATATCATTAGTATCATCAAAAACAACATGTATAGACTCTTCAATAACAAGGATTCTTTTGTTAAAGACTCTATAAGCTTTACTTGATGTAGAATATCCCAAAAAGATACCTTCATCAGATTTAGAGTCAAATTTACCTAAGTTATCTTTGCCATTATTATGAATGAAACACCTACATCCAAAAACATGAAAATAGTTTACTTTGGGCTTTCTATTTCTCCAAAGTTCATAGGGTGTTTTCTTTATAATAGGTCTCAATAAAACTCTATTTAATATATGACATGATGTATTAATGGCTTCTCCCCAAAAGTACTTAGGGAGGTTACTTTCACACAACATGGTTCTAGCCATTTTCTCTAGAGTTCTATTCTTTCTTTCTACAACTCCATTTTGTTGTGGTGTCCTAGGTGCAGAGAAATTATGAGTTATCCCCTTTTTACTACAAAATTCGTCAAATAGATGATTTTCAAATTCCGTTCCATGATCACTCCTAATAGCTATAACTGAAGCATTTCTTGAATTAGTAACTTTCTTATGAAATTTCTTAAATACTGAAAATGCTTCATCTTTATGAGCTAAAAACATGACCCATGTGTATCTAGAAAAATCATCTACAATGACAAGGCCATACTTGTTTCCACCAAGACTTGTGGTTCTAGTTGGTCCAAATAGATCCATATGTAGTAGTTCAAGGGGTCTAGTAGTAGTGACATAGTTTATGGATTTAAAAGAGCTCCTAGATTGTTTGCCATATTGACATGCTTCACAAATTTTATTTTTTTCAAATTTTAGTTTTGGCAAACCTATTACAGAATCTCTTTTAACTAGTTTTGATATTGTATCCATACTTGCATGACCTAACTTACGGTGCCATAACCAACTTGTATCATTAGCCTTACTGTCACTAGCTACTAAGCAAGGGTTATTTTTGGCAAGATCTTCAAGATCTACTACGTACACATTTCCACGTCTTATTCCTTTGAATACTAAGCTATTGTTAATTGAGTTGGTTATGATGCATAGGGTTGACTTAAACAAAACATCAAAACCCTTATCATATAATTGACTTATGCTAGGTAAGTTATGCTTAATACCATCTACAAATCGTACATTATCAACAAAGGTTGAGGAGGTGATTTGTATTTTACCTATACCAATGATGTGACCTTGATTATTGTTTCCAAATGTCACTGTACCTCCCTTTTTAGGCTCTAGGGTGAAGAATTGCTCCTTGTCACCCGTCATGTGTCTTGAGCAGCCACTATCCAAGTACCAACAGTTTTTGTCGACTTTGGCTGCAAGACACTCCTACACAAGAAAATCATACAATTTTAGGTATCCAAGTTTTCTTGGGTCCTTCAAGATTAGTAAAGTTGGTTCCTTTTGAAACCCAAACCTTTTTAATTTTTCTTTTAGCTCCTACTTTCCTATGGTCACACACATTAGCTTTATGTCCTACTTTTCCACAGCAAAAACAGGTTATATTCTTAATT
This sequence comes from Phoenix dactylifera, assembly GCF_009389715.1. NCBI lineage: Eukaryota > Viridiplantae > Streptophyta > Magnoliopsida > Arecales > Arecaceae > Phoenix > Phoenix dactylifera. The sequence goes on from NW_024067913.1 coordinate 343,053, forward strand.
TTACTTTTCCCTGCTTTCACAAAAAAGTTACTAAGGAGTTTTTGCTTATTCTTAGGTTTATACCCTAAACCAGCTTTATTAAACACAGCTCGTTGATTATTAAGTATCATTTCCAATTTTTCAGAACTATATGTAAACTTTTCAACAAACGGTTTGTATTTGTCAAGTTCTTTTGTTAGCTTTTGTTTTTCTGTTTTTAGTTCTAAAATTTTCTTGGTTAGTTTTTCATTATCTTTAAATAAGGTATTAGTTTTTTGAATTAACATTTGGTTGCATGTTTTAAGTTCTAAATTTTCTTTAATGATAAAATTCTTATCCTTAATTAATTTTTCGTATTTATGGAAGTGAGATTGATTGGTTAGTTTTAGCTCTTTATTCTTAAGATTTATTGTCTTATATTCATCCATTAATTCATTAAACGCATCATACAATTTATCAAAGGTAAAATCTAAATGCGTTTCAGATGTTATCTTATTTTTATTCGCTATGAAGCAGAAGTTGGCCTTTTTCTCTTGTTCCTCATCCGATGATGATGATGATGAATCGGAGTCCGACAAAGTGGAGACGAGGACTTTCTTTTTCTTATATTTGCTGCCCTTCTTAAGCAAGGAACAGTCAACTCTGAAATGTCCCGGCTTCTTACATTCATAGCATTCGATTCCTTCATTTTTCCTTTCCTTACCTTTATCCTTGTTGTAGAAACTTGAGGGACCTCTCCTCTGATGAAAGGACTTCTTTCGGTTGATGAATTTTCTGAACTTCGCACAAGAAGAGTCTCATCATCATCATCTCCCTCATTATCTTCTTCTTCGCTGCTGCTACTGCAAGATAAATCCTTGTTAGAAGAAGTAGATTTGAGGGCTATTACCTTCTTCTTATGAGAGGATTCTTCTTCACTGTGTTGTTTCATTGTGAGCTCGTGCATCATCAGGGATCCAAGAAGCTCCTCAAGTAGAAGCTTGTTCAAGTCCTTGGCTTCTTGGATTGCCGTTACCTTGGCCTCCCATAACCTTGGCAAACATCGGAGAATTTTCCTGACAAGATCACTGTTAGTATAATTTTTGCCAAGGCTTTTTAGGCCATTGACAATATCAGTAAATCTAGTAAACATGCAAGTAATAGTTTCATTAGATTCCATCTTAAATAGTTCATATTTATGAACTAGTATGTTTATTTTAGATTCTTTTACTTGATTCGTGCCCTCGTGGGTCACTTCAAGTCTATCCCATATCTCTTTTGCAGAATTGCAAGTAGAGACTCTATTGAATTCATTACGGTCTAAGGCACAATAGAGCACATTCATTGCTTTGGCATTTAGTTGTGCCTTCCTAATATCATTGTCATCCCAATCTTTTTCAAGTTTGGGTATAGTAACACCCTCTACAAAAATTGATAGGATGTATGGTCCATTAACTATGGTGCTCCAAATCTCATAGTCTTGAGCTTGGATAAATATCCTCATCCTAGCCTTCCAATAGGAGTAGTCGGTTCCATTGAAGAATGGAGGTCTATGGGTGGATTGCCCCTCAATATGAGAAGATCCGAATGGGGTTGTCATTTTGATCTTTTACTCTTTTGATAGAAGAGTTCCGGCTCTGATACCACTTGTTGCCCAAAAAGACAACCCAAGAGGGGGGGTGAATTGGGTTTTAGATAATTATTGCAAAAAAAACTTAATGAGTAACTAATTAAACCTTATTGCAAGTGGATTAATTAGTTTACTTTATGCAGTGAATGAAGGGAATGGAAGAGACAATGAAACAATCACAAACACAAGAGATTTTATAGTGGTTCGGAGCTAACCCTTGCTCCTACGTCCACTCTCCAAGCTTTACTTGGGAGTTCACTATAATCCCATAGATTACAGCCAGTTGTTTTACAAGCTCACAACCCAACTTGTTGTTTTACGAGATTACAACGAACTCGGTCGGTTTTCACAGGCTCACCAACTAGAACCACCCGATTGTTTTTCCGGGATCACAATCGAACCCTTACACCGTTGGTTTTAACTTCGGCTCATCAACAAACCTCAACAACCTTGATTCAATCCCCTGATTGAATCAAGTAACAAGAAAACAGTTTGTAAAGAGTACAGAAAAAGCTTCTTAAAAAGCAAATATGAACAATATAAATAATATAGAGTTAGAAGCCCTCAAACAGATTTTGGAAGAGGAAGAATGGGCTTCTCGAACTCTGAGTCTCCTCTTTGAATGCACTGATGATCTGATGTCAGAGGAGAGCCTTGAATGCGAGGAAGACGTTTGGAGGATGGACTTCAATGCACTTCTTCCTTCTTTCTCTTGTATTAACTCTTGAGAGGCTTTGGTAGGTGGAAATCCCTTTTGCTTTGAATGGAGTCTCTCTCTTTTTATCTATTACTGTTTACTCTGGCTATTTAAGCAATCCCCATCGAAAAATAGCCGTTAGACACACTTTTAGAGCCATTCTGTACAGTCTGCAACTCCTGACATAGTGTCCGTTGGGATCAGAGTCGACTCACTCGATCTGGAGTCGACTCGGCTGTTACTGGAGTCGACTCATGCTTTACGGGAGACGACTCGCACACTGTTCAAAATTTGAAATAAAGTGTTGTCCGTTCTGGAGTCGACTCGGCCAAACTTGGAGTCGACTCGCCAATGTCCGGAGATGACTCGGCCCTCTGGAGACGACTCGTTCTCAGAGTTCTAGAGATCTATTTTTTCTGCATTTCTTTCTCGAGTCGACTCGGATCATCTTGGAGTCGACTCGGCTCTCATAGCCCGAAAACTGATCTTCTGTGTTTGGAGTTGAACTGCCTCGGAGTCGACTCGGATTTTGTTGGGGTCGACTCGGCTGACTTGGGAGTCGACTCGGGAGCACTTGGAGTCGGCTTGGCTCTCAGGATCCAAAAACTGTTTCTCTGTGTTTTGAATTGAACAGCCTTGGAGTCGACTCGCACTTTGTTGGAGTCGACTCGGCTCTCAGAATCCGAAAATTGATCCTCTGTGTTTTGGCTTGAACTGCCTCGGAGTCTTGCTTTCCTCTGAGAGTCGACTCGTACTTAACTAGGAGTCGACTCGCCAAACTTCGGAGTCGACTCGTAACCTTCTAGAGTCGACTCGGTTGCAGGGTCTGAAACACATTGTTCTGTCTTTCTTCTGTTACCCTTTGGAGTCGACTCGGAAACGTCGGGAGTCGACTCGGCAACCATCGGAGTCGACTCGAACCCTTCTGGAGTCGACTCACTGACAGGGTCTAAAAATTAACTTTCTGTCTTTCTGTCAGTTCTCAGTCGGAGTCGACTCGTAGTGTACCGGAGTCGACTCAAGCATGTGCAGGAACTTCTGAAACACTTCGAGTCGACTCGTAACCTTCCGGAGTCGACTTGAGCTTCAGACTTTGGTTCAAACTGAGTTCCATACTTAGCCAAAATGTATTGAACCAAAGCTAGAGACACTTAAACATAAATTCACAAATATTTGGCTGAAACACTAGATTGAATTCATTAGTATAACATAAGATATACTCAAATGCTTTGAGCTCATCAAAATCAAATAGGGTTATAATCAATCACTCCACATCACTATTTTTGGTCTTTCCACTCGGGTCATTTTGGGGTCGAATCGACTATTTCTGGGGATGACTCTTATTTGACTGGAGTCAGCTCGTAAATTTTATGGGTTGACTTGCCAATGCGATATTTTTTTTAACTTTCTGTTTTTTCTCTATGGTCATTTTGGGGTCGACTCACTTTTATCTTGGGTCAACTTGTGCTAAGCTGAAGTTGGCTCGAGTACTTCATAGGTCGATTTATCAATGTAATAAATTTTTTGACTTTTTGTCTACCGTTGAGACTATTCTGGGGTCAACTCATGATCTGCTAAGTAGGCTCGTGAGGGCGTATCAGTCTACGGTAGTATGCCGAGGTTGACTCGTTGCAAGCTTGGGGTCGACTCTTGAGGTAGCTCAGGATGAAATTTTCTATGCTTGCATGTGAGCTTCCAAGAATTATTTTTATAGTCTTTTGAAGTTTAGCTTCTTGATGTGGAGATTTAGATAGATGATTTTACTTGGGAGTAACTGAAGGCTTTCTTTTTTTTTCTTTATGAAATTAATCAATTAAACTCAAAGCAATAGATTAGTCAATTTTTTGACTTAACTATTTTGCATTATCAAAATCAACTCTTTAGGGTGAACATATGATCCATGCAAAAAGTATAAAATATGAATTTTGGGTAGAGTGCTTGTAGACAAAAGTATATGTTACCAGTAGAAAATCTTTGAGAAGTATTGATCACAAGACTCCATATGAAGAATTATTTGGAAAGCATTCTGATATTTCTAATTTTCTTGGGTTTGAATGTGTCTGATCTATGCATTACATTGGAGGAGTGTTTAACAAGCTAGATGCCTGTTAGGTATATATTTTTTGGCTATAATGAGGCTAGAAAAGCTTGAAGGTGCATTAATCTATAGATAAAAAAGATTTATATTTCCTAACATGTTGTTTTTAATAAGAACTCTTTTTGGTATTTTTTGATAGGTTCATTTCCCCATTGGTGATCTTAGATTAATTGCTGATGAGGATCATGGATCCTAAGAGGTTATGCCACAAAAAAGTAAGTAAATCTTCTTCTCCTTCCCCATCTCAGCAACCAAAATCGTCTTCATCTATTTTTAGTAGCCATAGAAGTTTTTGAAAAACCTGTATGCCTGGTTTAAATTCTAAGAAAAGAAATATATAGTTAGAAAAGAAGAAGATATGAAATTACTTGAATATGAGCCTAGAGCTTCTGAAGATTCATCACCATTGCAGATAATCAAGAAAAAGAAGAAACTAGTTAACAAGTATAGAGTTCTATTGTTATACTTCTACCATTGTTGATCAGCTAGAACCCACTTTCATATGATTAGGCTAAGGGCATTGCTATTGGAAGGGTGTCATGAAAGAAGAAATTTTATATTTCAAGAAGAATGAGACTTGGGATTTAGTTTTTGTGGCTAATAGTGTTTTTTCTACTTCTTGTAAGTAGGTTTATAAGGTAAAAAGGAAGAGTGATAACTCTATTAAATGCTACAAAGGTAGACATGTAGCAAGAAAATTCTCACAAAATTATGGAGTTGATTTTGATGAGATCTAAAATTAAGTATAGTCTAAGATCTTATATTCCTAGAAGCTAGCAAGGATTGGTCTTCTTAGCCAATAGATGTAAGTAATGCCATCTTATATGGTGATCATGAAAATAATATTTATATATTGCGGCCCCCTAGATTTATTGACTCCTCTTATATTGAGTTTGTTTGCAAACTTACGAAAGCTTTATATAGTCTTAAGATGGTGTCTAGGGCATGGTGTATATAAATTTTAGAGTATATAGTATTTTGGAGTTATTCTCTATCCTCTACATATCTCAGTTTATTTATGAAGGAAACCAATACAATTGTGGTGATGGTTGGCCTCTATGTTGGTGACTTGATTGTCACTGATAACGATGTTAATGAGGTCTATAGTTCTCATGAACAACTATCTGTATATTTGAGATGAAAGAACTTGGTGAAATGAAATAGTTTCTTCATATTGAAGTAGCTAAACTAAAAGATGACTATTTTAATTGTTAGAAAAAATATACTCTTTATTCATTGAATAGATATGATTTGACTAATTGCATGCATATGTCGATACCAATTAAATCAAATTTAAAGTTGAGTAGAAAGCAAGCTAAGCTTCTTGATGATCCTACCATGTAATCTAGTTTAGAGAAAGTTTGATTTATTTGGCTCTCATGAGGCCAAATATTTTTTTATGTACTTGGCCTTCTTAGCTGATATATATAGAGTGCCAAGTGACTATATCTTGATGTGATTTTATGGATCCTAAAGTATATTATTATGATTGTTGATTATGCTATTTGCATACTTCAATTAAGTTAGCAAGTTTTATAGAAGTAGACTATGCCAATCATGTGGACACACATAGGTCTACCATTGGTTATTCCTTTAGTCTTTGATTTGGTATTATTTCTTGGTGGAGAATGAGACAACCTATTGTATTGTCTTCTATAGAGGCAAAGTATTGTGACACTGCGATGGCAGTTCAAGAATCGAGTTGGCTCACCAGGTTGATTGATGATTTAATTTAGGACATTGATTATAACATTACCATATCTTGTGATAATGATAGTGCTAGCTAATTGGTAGGCAATTCTGTGTTCTATGAAAGGACCAAGCACATTAAGGTTCATCATCATTTTATTAGAGAGAAAATTGGAGATGAAGAAGTTGATTTATTTTCAATTCTTACCAAGGAATAGCGGATGGATATTTTCACTAAAGGACTGGTGATCGAGTGGTTTGTAACTTTGAATAGCATGCACAACATTTCTAGCATGGAGTTTACAATGAGGGCAATTGTTGAAATGATCACAAACCACCATAGTTATATAGTCTTATTTTATTTTTAACTAATAGATATGTTGGTGTAGGATAATCAAGTTGAGCCTTAGGTTCAATGGAATATACTTTGTCTTTAGTGGGAGAAGGAGAGTAGTTCTAGCATCACTTGTTCATTCCTTTTCTTGCGGGAGACATCTTTGGTCTAGTGTCCGACATCTTGAGAGAGATCCAAGCATATTGTACATGCAAAATCTTGAGAGAGATCCAAGCATATTGTACATGCAAAAAGTTTATATTTTTCTTCTAGTACAATTCCTAGAACTTGGGTTCGTATCTTTGATCTACGCCGAAAGCATGTTGTTTTATAGGAGGATGGAAGGAGATGATTAAAAAAGAGTGATCTAGCGTACAGTAAAATGAGGTGATAAATGAAGGAATAATGACAATAGGAGCTACTATAGTCAAAATAGGCTTAAGGAGAGTAATGATAATGGCAAAAATGAGGGTTAATATGATAAAGGAATAAGTTTCACTAAGCTATTGAGACATCTGAGAAGCTGACTAAACCTTGCCTTTCTGCCATTTTGGGCATCAACTCGATAAAGAAGGAGGCTGGCGCCACCTCCTTTCATTTTCGCTTTGCCAGCTGAGAAAAGGCCAGTAATAACACCTTCTTCCAACCTCGGCTGCATTATTTTTCTTTTGCCAGTAAGAGGTCGTCCTCGCTGACTCTCTTTTCTTTTCAAGCTAGCCAGCCCCTCCAAGTTGGATTTTCATGTTTGCCTTCCGAAGAGGGGTGGATTGCCTTCTTTTAGCCACTTGCAGGTTCATCCGTGAATTCGATGCTCAACAAGCTGGCATAGGAGGAGGTGAATGTGGAATTGTCGTCTCCCCTGCTTTATATTCCTTCTATCTCCCTACTTTTAGCAATTTCTAGATAAAAGAAAAAACCTCCCTTGCTTTCAACATCGCCGAATACTATCGTGTTTCTCCTCCTTGCTCTAATTTTCTACTTCAGCCAGCGTCAACCCTCTACCCATCAAAATTCAAAGTCAGAACATTCCTTATTTTCACAGCACCTTTTCTATTTTAATTGATCAATCTCCTATTCTCCACCTGTTTCCTATAGCCAGATATTGTCACTTACTTGCGTTCGAAGACCCTATTTTCCTCCATCCTCTCCATCAATTTTGGATGCTAGGTTCACGACCGATCAGGCAACAGGTAATAGTCTTATCTCTCCTATTTATGGCCAAATCACCATCGCCCTCTACCCTGTTAGGACATGTCGCCAACTCTACTATCTCATCAGCCTTTTTGGTGGCCCACCTAAATCCGGTTTGATAGGTAAGCTATCGACACTCTTTTCCTCGATCCCTATCTCTTGATCTCTCTCTCTTTCTCTATCTTCTTCCATCACTCTCTCCGTATGTCTCTTCCTCTATCTCTCGATCCATCTCTCTCTCTCTCTCTCTAACTAATTCCTCTCTATCCAACAAATCTTTCTTTACCCGATTTTCTCTCTAACCTGACATCTCTCTAGCCTGATATCTCTCTCGCTCGCCCTTACCTTTCTTTTCTCCATGTGTGTTAACCTAGTCATATCTCTCTCAAGAAGTAGGTAATGTCTAACATCAACCTCTCTCTCCCTCTGATCAGGAGCAAACTAGGACACTCAATTTTTAAGGAACATCCAGTTTAGGGGTCAAATATCACATCGAAGGTAATCTTGAAACCCTCTTTTCTTTCATGCATTAGACCTCTCCTCAACTTTCTGATGGATGGAACCCTTGGAGGATTAGGTTGGGCTTGGGGCATGTATGTAAATCTTGACTCTACCATCTCAAGCTAAAGCCACTCATTAGTAGATTTGGGGTAGCAACCTCTGATTTGGAAAAATCCTAAGTTATGGAACTTTGAGAGGGTATCGCAACTCAGGAGGCCTTTCATATGCATAAAAAATAAATATGAAACCGTGTTGTACTTTAGGATCTTAAAAGGAAACCTAATAATTGGTAGGTTTGCCTAGGTTGTATGTACCCTTGTCGGAAGGGATTACTATGCTTTATGAAATTTGATCAATAAATATCTCTGGGCTCTAGAATTTTGTCGATACATTCAAGTAAACATTTTTTTAGAAAATTTATTTTGCAACTAGTATTTTGATTAATATGTTCATATTTTTTTACCTGTATCTAAAATTGAGATTTCATAAATATAAAAATAAGAAATTATTAAGTTTAACTTGCCATGCATGAAATTTAATTTCAAAATATAAATCAAGCATAGGAAAGCTCATTGCGTATGCTAGTCAGATTTTTCGTTATGAAAATGTGCTACAGTGGAACTTGTTTATTGGTTTAGCATGTTTTGAAATCATATTATATTCATGTCGGTAAAATTCAAAAGTTTATGAATGTTTGGATTATGGTTAAAAACTGTGTGGAATTTTCTTTGATCGCTTTCTAGTCCAGCTATGATTCAGGTTGGGATGACATGGTTGATCGTTGATTGTGTGTGATCAGAAATTAGTTTCCTTCGGGCTTAGTTAGTCGGTGTCGATTGCTGGCAATTTGAATTTTAGATTAACTTCCTTTCAGATCTAGTCAACATTGATCATTGTCACTGTGTATTTTTAGAAACTAGTTTCTTTCGGACCTTGTCATGGGACAAATCATGGCCATTGTCCTTGAAACTAGAGACAGCAAAACAGTCAATATTTCAAAAAGGATTTTCTCCACTAGCTGTATCAAATTTAGTTTCTACACTAGTATTTTGAAAATAAACGTATCTTGATCATTTTATATGTAAAGCTTCTGCCTAAATATTGCACCTCAATTTTTTGAATTGAAAATGCTGTCTATATCTATGTTGCATTGCATATTATATGCCTGATCCAACTAGAGACATAATAATTTTGGACTATCAGCTCACTATTTTTTCTCTTGTTCTTTTCAAATACTGAAGAGCAGCACGAAAGGGAAAATGTGCTGAGTGTAAGAGAGTTAGAATTTAGTCAAATTTACTAAATTGAATATATTTTATTTCAAAAAATGATATATATTAACTTTTGGTAAAATTTGGCGGCAATGACCTTGGATTTAATTTTGGTTATAATTTGTTTCTAACTATCAAAATTTTCTAGATACTTTAGTTTTACTGCAACCAATTATTACACATGATCAATTGGGAAGCCGAAAATCTCAAGTCAGCCTTGCATCCTAAGAGTTAAATCCCATGGAATGTTCAGCCATCTGTCTTGTCACGCCCCGAACTCAGCACCCGGGTTCGGTACACGACCGGCCGCATGAGCCCTAGGGCAGTGCCCTAAAGATCATGCAAGGCCTATGATTAACAAAAATTTCAATAAATCCACAATTAATCTAGTAATTCAAATAGAGCAGTCCGACATATCCAAATAAACAAATTAGTTCAATTACAAGATCTTCAAATGTTCATCGACATCAAAGAAGGACAAATAAACTAACTAGCTAATGACTCTGATACTTGCACTCTGCGCCCATCCCATCCAAATCTAAGCATCCTGCAACTCTGATAAAAAGAAAGAAGAAAAGGGGATGAGCTTTACAGCCCAGTAAGAATCCCTACACATCCACACCAACATAATAATAATAAAAATTTGAAAACCACGACAAGTCAAAGCACATATCATGAAGTCATAAACCGGCTATCAAAGCTCAAATAATCGATACAAGTATGTACATCAAACATCAATAAAAATACAGCCCCACAAGAAATATATAGCATATGATAGCTCATAAACCTGTATTATAGTTTCAATGTCTTTTCTTCAACTTGATCCGGTTTAATTATCTTTCCGACTTTGGGTCAAATCTCGGTCACATTTCTCAGCCTGTGGTGGGACAACCAAATTATCACATTTTCAGCCTGTGGCAGGGCCTGCACAATATAGTTCCACATTTCTAGCCTGTGATGGGGCCTGCCAAAGTATCATATTTTGAGCCTGTGGCGGGGCCTGCACATTATAGTTCCACATTTCTAGCCTGTGAGGGGGCCTACCAAAGTACCACATTTTTCAGCCTGTGACGGGGCCTGCCATAATAACAAGATAAACCCAAAGTCCCTTTTCATACAATCCAGTTTACATCCACACATCAATTTCTTTATATTTATTTCCGGCTTTAAACTAACCACGGTCACGTTTCCAGCCCGTGACGCGGCAACTAATATCATATGGTTAGTTTAGAGCACCACATCCATCAGTCCAATTATGTAGGTGTAAGTTATGCGCATGCATGCATCCATCATAATACCAACCACAAGCGAATACGATCATAATATCAACCACAAGCCAACACGATCAAAATATAATTTAATATAAAACTAATTTTGATTTATCTGGATTATAGCATATCATACATATCTAAGTATAAAAATATTATATCATGCAGGATTGGCGTACAAGGATCCTTACACTTTGTTGAAAGGTCAGACAACCAGTCACCCGTCCTCACGGCGATCTATAAACCGGAATGCATAGGACTCTGCTCAGCGTCCTCTCGTCCAAAAGATTGTTTCCCTACAGAATCAAGTCATCATTAAAATTTATCAAAGATATATCAAAACCCAAGACTCCCAATGGATCCTCTTAAGGGTCCACCAGTATCTAACACCCCGGGATTAACCATCAATCCATGATTTCCCTATATTAAACTAGAGAAAAATAAAGCAATAAAAGAGAGCAATTAGAGAGGGAGAAAAACAAAGAATTGTTCTCTCTCTCTCTCTCTCTCTCTTCCTTCTTCCCGTCAACAAAATATCAAGAAGAGAGAGTTGGCTCTCTCTCTCTCTCTCTCTCTTTCTTCCTTCCTTCTTGACGGAAAGGGGAGAAGGGGGTTCGGCCGCCGGTGGCCCACGGCCGGCGATGCCCCCTGGTCGTCGGCTTGTGGCGGTGCCGGTGGTGCCACGCTCGACGACGGCCGGCGGAACAGAAGAAGGAACCAAGCCGCCAAGGCGGGTTCGGTTCTTCTCAATCCGGCGACTTCCCGACCATATCCCAAGGAAATAGCGGCCAAAGACGGAGGAGAAGGAGGAGAGGGTGCTCACCTTGCCTCCGGCGAGATCCTCCCGGCCGGATCGACGGCGACTGCTCTGATTCCTCCCACGGCAAGGTAAAACCCAATCTTTTTTTTTTGTGGAAGGGCCCTCGGTTGATGCCCTAGGGAAAGAAAGGGAGGAAATATCCCTGATTTGGCATGGTTTATCACCTTATAACCTCCCCTCCGATGGATTCGGAAGGAGGGGAGAAGGGTTTTGAAAAAAAAAAATAGGGGAGGGAGCCAATCGGGAGTCTCCCTCCCCCCTTTCTCATGTGTTGGGCCGCCTTACTTGGAGGCCGGCCCAACCACATGCGGGCCTTTACATGTCTCGAGCCTAGCTCATGCTGATGAGTTGGGGAATGATAGCTGCTAATTGCTTGAAGCTGCTTGTGAGGAGCAAGTAATGTCTATAGAAGCAAATATTTCATTGCTACTGGGAAGTTTAAGATCCTATTTGCTCTTTCCATGACCTCCCACATGTCCTTCAGGATGCATCATTTTTCAACAGGAATTGATTTATATTTATGATCCAACGGGAAGTTGAAAATTTGATGTTTGCCTTGCATGACTACTGTTTGCCACGTGCTTAGCTTGTGCTCGTGGGTTGAAGCATTGTAGCTGCTAATTGCTTGTAGCGCGTTGTATGGAGCAAACAATGTTCAATTTCTAAATTGGTGATGAATACGCTGGGGAGGCAAAATTTTTAATTCTACTATAAAGTTGAAGATCCTATCACTACAGGTAGAAAGAGCAATTCTGACTTTGTATTGTCGATGCTAGATAGAAGCATCGACAATTTTTACCAGCGACAAAGCATGCCGATGCTTCTAAAAAGCATCAGCAAATACTAGGCTTCGTCGATGCTAACCTTAGCGTCGCCGGAAGCTGCCCACTACCGACACTTATAAGCATCGAAAAAGTTAATTATGGACGCTTAAAAGCGTTAACAGAAGCCAAAATCTGACAATTCTTTTATGCGTCGTCAGACTCCATTTCCTCCCCTTCAAAACCCGACCCCATCCATCGGCCCCAAAACTCTAACCTACGTCGACCAACCCCCTCCTCGGCCCCTTTCACCGATCTCCTCCTTCTCCTCCTCCTCTCCATTGGCTTTTTCTCCTTGGCCAACTTCGTTGGACTCCATTCCTCCAAAGTCCAGCCCCCCTCTATCAACCCCAAATCCCCAACCCATGCCGACCGACCCCCTCCATTCCTCCTCCTCCTCCTCCTCCTAATCTCCTCTTCCTGCACTTACCCACCACCAATGTGCAGTGTTAGCGGTGGAAGCTCCGGCCGACCACCCTCCTCCGGCCGATTGCGGATCTCTACCACGCATTCTACCTCCAGGTGATTTTTTTATATTTTCTCTAGCCAACATTTTAAGGGTTTGAATTTTGTACCTCTATAGAGGAAACCCTCGGAGATGGGTGACAACCATTAGAAATTTCATCAACTATTTATCTTAGATCGAGAAATTTAAGAATTCGAATTCTTACGACTGTAAATATTTTGCTCGCTATACTTTGAGTTTCTATTTATCTCATCTAGAAGCCTTCATGATCAAGCTTCACTGAATCTTCATCTTGTTTTGCTACAAAATTTATTAGCCGGAACAAATCTAAAAATTTAGTGTTATATTTGGGTCTAGACTACCCCACAGTAATTCACTATTCTTATTGTATCTAAAACATTTAATTGTCAATATAACCCAACCTAATTTGATTTGTAAACGAGTTGGTTTGAATGTAAATCCAAATTTAGCACGGATTGAGCAAAGATGATTGGTTGAGTTATTTTTTGAATAACTTTTCAAATAGGTTGGATGTTTAATACATTAGGTCTTTTTTTAATTTTCGTGGACACTATCATTGAACAATTAATCATTACTTCTATAATTTTTTTTAGGTACCAACGACGATGGAGAGAAATTATTCTGATAAATTAATAGCCATTGCTCAAGGTCCGAACAATATTATCAACAAATATAATGGGTTCATTATAAATAGTTTTAAATTTCAGACTAAAGAGCGTGAGAAATTTTAAAAAGCTCAAAATAATGGGTTATGGTTGAGGCAGATGAAAAAACTTATTATGGTGTCCTCATAGATATTTATGAGCTGAATTATTATGAAAAGTTTAAGATAGTATTATTTCGATGTGCATGGGTAGATATAAACTCATCTAGAGGTATGAGGCCATACATAAATGGCTTCACGCTTGTAAATTTTTTAAGATTGATATATATTAGTATGCTATTGAAAGATGAACCATTCGTTTTTTCATCTCAAGTTCGATAAGTATTTTTTTTGCAAGACTCAAAAGATAAAGATTGGTATGTTGTCATTAAAATTAACCCTAGGAACTTTTCTAATATGGAAAAAGGGTTGGAAGAGAAGAATAATGAGACTTATACTGAGTGTATGCCTTATAATGTTGTACCAACTGATGAACTAAATGCTACGAGTTTGGTTAGAATGGATGTAATGAGAAAGTATAATTTCTTAATGGTAAGAAAAATTTATGATGTATACATTAAATGAATTATTATATTTTCTTATCATCTTTAGTTAATAAATATTATTTTTTATTAGCAAGTCATTTAGTATTGAATTATCATTTAACTTATAATGATTCTTTTTTATGCATACTAGGTAACAATATACTCCGAGAAAAACAATTTAGAGAAGTAAAGTTCCAGCAATCTCAGGTGGGATCTTCTTTTGATTAGTCCTTGGGGTCCCAGGAGCCCTACGAGCCTCAACAGCATGAGTCTCAGTCTCAGCACGAGTCTCTTGCTAATTATCCAGGCGAGGAGGTTGTTATAGATGACTTGCAGATCTAGAATAATTTGAGTTCATATATTAAGTTTTGTTACAATCTAATTATTTTAATTTATTTGCCTTCAATGCTTCAATGCATATTTTATTACATTTTAATAGAAGGACAGGAGAGAGTGAGGACGAGATTGGGACCCACTCGAGCAAGAGATGTGTGGCAGCTTTGTGAGGATAAGAAGATCGTTGATGTAGCACAACTGCAGGGAAAGAGGAGAAGGAGGAAGAACAAGAGAGGGAGAAAGAAGAAGAGGTTATAGAAATGCAGGAAGAAGAGAAGGGGGGGAGGAAGAAGAACAAGAACAAGGAGGTCAGGGTTTTCTTCATTCAATCATCAATTTCCTCATAAATGAGAGGAGTGGTCTTTATATAGACCTTACACATTGACCCAATTACATAAACCCAATTGACTAGTTTAATAACAAAGCAACTGACCAAATTAACTTGACTAAGACAAAAGCAAATAATGCAATAAAAGAAAATGACTCAGACTCAAATGGACCCAATTCGAGTTTGACTCAATTTGGGGGCTTAGGATCATCTGGACGAAGGTTTATGATGTCCCCATCAACTTCTCCTGGATGAAAAAAGCTTGACCCCGTCGAGTACAGGTCTAGCCGGTTATCGTACTACTATAGAAGATCGAGGTCAAGGCGCTGCAATTGGGCTCTGAAAATCTATGTCACGTCAGAGTTTGGTCGACCTTTCCACCAAATAACGTAATGTTGGTAACCACTGTTCCTGGTTGATATAACCTACTCATCCCATATATATTCTATTTGTTCTCTGTGTGCATGAAATTTGGGAGGTAGTGGCTCAACAATAGGTATATAGGTTAGGGGTGTTCAACATAGACAGGTATATCAATAAAGGGGTCAAAAGGCTTGAATATTATCTTTTTGTATGGGACTAAATCTTCAATATTAAATTTCGCACTAATCCCATAGTCATCAGGAAGATCTACAAACATATGCATTCGAACTGATTTTTTTTAAGACTTTGAACGGTTCCGCACTACAAGCTTGTAATTTCTTAAACATTTTCGAAGAAAGTCATTCAAGCCTAATTCTTATCATGACGTAATCGCTTTCACTTAACTCTTTATAACAACTGTGTAAATCAGCAAGGAATTTATATCTTAAGTTATTAAAGTAACTACAATTGTCGATTTTTTGATGCAATGAATGTGGGTGTGATATAAATGATTATGCAGACTCAAAGACTCTATACTGATGAGACATGAAAAACAGATCTATAGGTTGCCTAGGTTTGTAATCATACACTACTTCGAATGGATTCATGCCTATGGACTTATTAACCGAACTATTATATGCAAACTCAACTGTCAGTAATATTAAATCCCAGGTCCTAGCATATTCATTCGGGTTGAGCCTATGTTGTGGAAAGTTGGGCAGAGATGCTCCGAAAACTAGATCAATTGCATGTTGGATATCACGCATCGGAGGAAGTGCATCCAGAAGATCATCAGGGACTACAAAATGAAACTCCTCTAGAAAGAAAACTACTACAGAAGAATGTTAAAGGTTGGACTTCGCATTGGTATCTTTAGCCACAAGTGCCAACTCAGGTGACTAGCTCTCAATATCTTTCACTACCTCTTCCACAGTAGTGATATGAAGTGTCTTGGTTGTACTTAGATCAATAGTCTCCCTTTGAAAATCATTTTGGACAAAGTCTAATTCTATGGGTTCGTCTTCAAAGTCTTCTACATAGTCTTCTATATTTGGTTCATAGACTTCTTCGACATACTCGGTCTCGTGGGTCCCAGCTTCTAGTTCAGTAATTAGGTAAGTCTTGGCAGGGCATTGGGACGCGATGTGGCCGGACTTTTGGCACCAGAAGCATTGGGTTTGGCTTCGAGAAGGAGGGTTGGAACCTAATATTCCTTTTTTCTTATCAATTGAAGGGTTTGGGATAGGCATCGGGGAGGTCCTATTTGGTGCTTGGGTTAGGCCGGGTTGATTAGGAGGATTGAAAAGTGGTCTAGTTTGTGGAAGATAACTTTGGTTAGGTCGGGCTGCAACAGGGATTGGCGGTTTAGGGGTCTTAGAATTTCGCATGAGCTCACGGATCTCTTGTTTGAATTCCTTGTTTGCAGCCCGCATGGCATCAAGCTGTTCTATGAGAGACCTCAAAATGTCGAAATTCATGGTAGCTACAGGAGTTTTAGGTTGATTGAAATAGTACTCCCTCTCACTATGGTTTGGCATGCAATGACGACACTAGGTGATGATGTGAAATGCAGTGTCATTAATGAAACCCTAATAGATATGATGTAGAACTAAATTTGATGCAGGACAACCTATTAATGCAATTTAGTATGATTTCAGAGATCAGCAAGTTTTCACAAGAATAACTTAAAGTTTAAATGTTGTTAATTTTTACTTCGGTTATTCGGAATTAAGGATTAAGATTATTCAATTTAAGAAATTAGATTGCAATCAAGTAGCACAATTGTTCTGATCCTAAAGTAATCTAATCGAAGAATGTTAAGAAAATGTCCAGTTGCTAGGGTGTGCTAATTTAATATCTAGATTTTAAAAGGCGAATAGGATAGGTTTGAAAGTAGGGGTTCTATGTTCTAAATTTTGACAGCAAAAGTAAGTTTCAAGAATATGGCTATCATGCAAGAGAACTAGAACATAATTAGATGAACAAGCCCAAAAAAAGTGGAAACCTTATTACCTATTGTGAAATAGACGACCAGAATGTATGCTCATGGGCTGAGCGACAATCAGTGCATGGTTGCCGCTGATGGATACTTTCAATTGGCTTCAATTGGCTTCAACTTGGATCCGATCACAACACCTTGGCAAGTCTGCTGGGCTTGTAAAATGGCGGGGAGTGGACTTGTTGGAGTTTGTGGGATGGGATCAGGCTTCTGTTGTGAGGGCCTGCTGGCTTGGGCCCGTGAGGTGGCAGTGGGGTGGTCCGAAACTTGGCCCCAAAAGGGGCCTGCCTGGGGGTCGATGGAGGGTGCTCGGGTGAGCTGCAGTGGCCGAAGAAGAAAAGGGATGAGGGGAAAGAGGGGTGGCGGAAGGTGACAGGGGGTTCGGGATGGGGACGGCCGGCGGCAGAGCAGACAAGTAGCAGGCGGGTGGCGATGGAGCTGCGGAGACGACGGAGGCGGAGCTCGAGGGAAGAAGTAGGAGGGGTTGGGCGGTGCGGTGGAGGCGGACAAGGAAGATAGAAGGGGATGGTGGCTTTGGCCGGTGGAGCAGAAGCGGCAAAGGGTGGGCGGCCGCGGCGGAGCTCGGCGGCGGCATGGGTGGAGCGACGCTCAAGGGCGGCGGCGCGGCGTGCGGCCGGAGAAGACGAACAGTGGTAGGTCTCTCTTTTTTTTCTTCTTTTTTTCCTTTTTTTCCTTTTTTTTTCTTTTTTTTTGTACGCATGTGCGGTCATGTGCGGGCTTTTTGGACCCTGGGTTTCGAGTTATTGGGTTTGAACCCGACCCGATACTCGTTACGGAGTTATCACGTGTAAATCACATGCCAGACCTTTTTTTTGTTTGTTTTTTTTGTGGGACCCGGGTTGCCGGATTTCGGGTTAAACAGGTGTGAAGCTTACCCGTTAAGCAACTTCAACCTCCCGACGGTTCGGGAGGGCTCTCTGACCCTTGCAGCTGCGGCTGCGGGGCGGGGCCTCCGATGGTCGTGGCGGAGGGCGGTGATCTCGGCCGCAGTTCCGTGGTCTGCGATGACGGGTGGGCTCCGGCAGGTGGCAATGTCCGGTGGCGAGCCGACGGCAAGGTGGTCACGGCTCCGGCAGGCGTCTTCCGGTGGTGAAGGCAAAACGTGCACGGTGGAGAGGGGTCATAGCAGGTCGGTGGCGTCGAGATGGCACAGAGCGGCGGTGGGGTGTGGTGCAGCCGGCGGCGAACGGTGGAAGTGGTGGCCGCAGGCTTGGCGGCCAGTGGGAAGGGCCCGACGAAAGGGGTTTTCCCCTTTTTGTCTCTAATGAGAACCGAGAGGGAGAGAGGGACCTTTTTTTTTTTTGTTCTTCTGGTGAGCACCCGAGGGGAAGGGATAGAGAAGATGTTGGGATTTTTGTAGGGTGAATGAATCGGGATGGTGGACCATGGGAGGTTTGAGGGAGAAGATGCTGGATCGTGGCTTTGGCAACAGGGGCAAAGCCGGGGCTCGGATACCATACTAATGTAGCACAACTGCAGGGAAAGAGGAGAAGGAGGAAGACAAGGGAGGGAGAAGGAAGAAGAGGTTATAGAGACGCAGGAACAAGAGAAGGAGAGGAGGAAGAAGAAGAAGAACAAGAAGGAGGCCAGGATTTTTTTTATTCAATCATCAATTTTCTCATAAATGAGAGGGCGTGGTCTTTATATAGACCGTACACATTGACCCAATTACATAAACCCAATTGACTAGTCTAATAACAAAACAATTGACCAAATTGACTTGACTAAGACAAAAGCAAACAATACAATAAAAAAAATTACTCAGACTCAAATGGATCCAATCCGAGTCTGACTCAATCCGGAGGCTCAGGATCATCTGGACGAAGGGCTCTAATGTCCCCATCAATCATCATCCGATACATCAAATTAGGGCAGCCCATCAAGAGGGCTGGAAGCCTTTTATAAATTTTTTTAGGATTGGTTGCGTGTAAGGGTCAGTTGTGTCCACTCAACTATATGAAGTGGAATGATATGCTTCCTTCATATAAGGTTGAGCTACCTAGAGTTGTACAAGTAAAGAATTGAAATTGATATTGTTAATTAATACCTACTGTATGTTAATTTGCTTACTATCATAATTTTATTTCTTGATTTAACATTGTTATAACCAAGGCTCGCCATACGGGTACCGGACTTTGTACCGGTGCGGCACTAGTATAGGCATACTGAGTGTCGATACGGTACGATATGCGGTATGCCAGGCGTACCAACACTAGCGTACCGGTACTGGTACCCCTCGATACCAGTACAGTACACCTGGTACTGGTGGGCATCGATACAGTACGCCCGGTACCGATTAGTACTACATTACCACTTATAACAGTATTTATTTTGGTGTAGAGTAAGTTTGTGCTCCACCTAGAGAGCCGTGATTGGGTGCTAAAGTCCCTCAACTGCAAATAGAATGAATTCAAGGTGAAGTTGAAGACGGACTACAAGCACAAGGATATGACAGAGGAGGAGGTATGACGAGGGTATACCCTCATCAGTGGAGGGAGCTTGTTCGCTACTGATTTTTTCGAGAGAGAACAAGTTGTGTATACTCTCTCAATACCCTTATATTGTATATATTATTAATATAGATTGTAAATATATACATTGAATATATTACATTGTTTACTTTTTTTAGGCACATATATTTTGACATTGGGTAGAGCTGTACGAGCATCTCAAGTAGTTTCTCACACTTCAGGCTCGAAGAATTATGTGAGGCATAGAGATGAATTCGTAAGTTTCTTTGAAACTCTTTGAAACTCTTCTCATCATATAGCATGTATCATGATATATAGCCTTACTATATACTTTTTGTTATAGATGGAAGAGTATGAGAGGAAGCCTGGTGAGATAGAGTTTATAGGATGACTCACACCCACCAAGATGGCAACTTTCTCCGGAAGGAGTTCGAGAAATATAGTTGTATGTATTCATCTTTGATTTGTGCAATAATTTTTTTATTTAGTTTTATTTTTTTAAATATTAATATATATAACTTTCTTTTAGAGATATAGGATAGGGTTACATCCCTTATTTTAGATCGGTTCGAAGAGTCATCATCATCTGACGCGAATCAGTCGCATCGAAGCTCTGGTGTTCGCCGAAATAATGAGCCCATAGCATTATGGTCGAGTGAGGGGTTATGGCGTTGGAGTTACTCCAACTCAGTCATCTACAGTGAGCAGATATACTCAAGATGCCAGACAAAGTAGTAGCACTGCAGAAGTTTGTAGTCTGAAGGCAGCGATGGAGGAGATAAGGCCAAAGCCATCATACAGAGATAGAGCACATAAGACAGAACTATTCATACCGATATGGTGGAGTTGAGATAGAGCCATCAGATAAAGAAAGAGGGGATAAGGCAGAGCTGATCATACCAAATATTGCGGAGTTAAGGTAGAGCCATCAAACAGAGATGACAATTCTTTGGGGGGCATTTGGTATGGGATGATTGTCCCAAGATCAATGGTGATGTGAATGGAGGTGACAAGATCACCGCGTTTGGTTGCACTACGGTGATCCTACATGGCCGGTGATCCTAAATTACCTCCACTCCTCGAATCACCATCCAACGCGATGATGGGATACCAATTCTTGAGTTGGAAATCTAAGATCACCCCACGGCAGTAATCCTGGGTTGAAAATTAAAGACAAAAAATACCCCTCAATCTTTTTCACCTCGTGTTACCTTCATCTCTCCGCTCCGATCTCTCCCATTTCTCCGCTCTTCTTTTCTAGCGATGCGCAAGAAAGGAGGAGTACCCGAAGGCGACAACCGGCCGTCGACGGCGACGGCAGTTGAACGGCTGAAATCGGCGGGGCATCCGAGAGAACTCAGGGATCCAGGCATGGTAAACAAAAGATAACCATAGAAGGAAGGGAAGAAGGCCAGGATTTGCTTCCTTTACCCTTTTTTTGATTGAA
Organism: Phoenix dactylifera; assembly: GCF_009389715.1. Classification (NCBI taxonomy): domain Eukaryota; kingdom Viridiplantae; phylum Streptophyta; class Magnoliopsida; order Arecales; family Arecaceae; genus Phoenix; species Phoenix dactylifera. The sequence goes on from NW_024067913.1 coordinate 363,971, forward strand.
ATGGAGGGAGAAGATAACCACAGAAAGAAGGAAGAAGGCAAAAAGGCACCGACTTGCGATGAAATAAAGAGAGGAGAGGAGAGAGAGAGAGAGAGAGGGAGGGACGGGAGGAGGGGGTAGGGAGGTTTCTTGCTCTATTTTCTGTGTCTGACTGTGATCAAAAGGAAGCAAAGGCCCCATATAAAATAGGAACAGGAACTGGCTATGAGTCTTCCCCCTTGATAGAAGGGAGGTGGAGAGTTTTCTGGCCTGCAATTGCTGCTTGGGGTTGAATGGCTGCTGGGCTGTGATGTTGCAGTGCTGCTTGGGTACTCACTGAAGGGGAGATGGGTGGGATGGGACTTTATTAATTAGATGGAGCTAAATTTCCCATAATGCTCCTACCTTCTCTCATAGATGGAGTGAATTTGTCCCTTTCTTGAATAAATTCTTTCCTTCACCTTGACCATGAAGTGACATGGGATAACCTTTTCTATTCTTTTCTTGCTTGACATGGTAAATAGCATTGCCAAGCATTATCTCAGTTATTTAATGAGTTTCATGGGCCTTCCGTACTTCCATTCAAGAATTATATTAAATTGAAGAGGCTTCTTGTCTATTTTTGTTAGATTCATGCATCTTTGTTGAAAATAGTATGCTTGACTTATATTTTTGATTCATAAGAATTAAAAACACGTAAAAAATCCATCTAAGATATATTAGGGATATTTGTGGTATTATGTGGTCGGTGATCTTGGATCACCGTACCATACCAAACAAGTTACTCATAGATATCTAGAAATTTTTAATCACTAGACCATGGCCGACCAAATACATTGATTTTAGATCACTGAAGATCAAATCATCCTAGCATTCGGATCACCGAGGATCTTAGATCACCGTGGTGATCCTGTTGGGGTTACCAAACGCCCTCTTAAAGACTCAGCTTGACCAGATTTCATCTATATTGCATAGATTTGCCCCTCCTTAGGTAAATAACTACATCTATTTTAATATTTTTTATAATTATAACGTAATTTGTATCAGTTTAATGATTTCATATTCTTAACTTCTAAATTTTTATTTTTTCTTGGAGGTTTCTAATATTTCATCTACTTGTAGAGATGATGAGTTGATGCCATCGACCCCTATAGACTATTTATTTAGAAGTTCGATATGTATGTTTTATGTTTTCGAAGCAAATTATAAATGTAAATTGACAATGTAAATGTAATCATATTTGATAATATAAATATTTCGAATGATCTATTGTTTGTAACATTTGACTTTTGCTATAATGTATGTGATTTTTGTTATGTATTTGTTTGGTAAATAATGTATACATAATTTATTTTTTAAAAAAAATTAAGCGTCGGCAATACCAAAAATGGTACAACTCTACCAAAATGGCACGGCGGGCAATGGCAAAGGCCGATGCTTTTAAGCATCGGTAAAAGACCCAAGTTGAACCGACGCTTATAAGCATGACAAAGCCCGAGATATATATATGCGTCGGCGCAAAGTGTCCGCTTTCGTAAAAATTTTCAATCTAATATGTTCGATGCTTTTGCGATGCTTTAGAAAGAGTCCACAATAAAAATACCGATATTTATATATATTCATAAAATGCGCTGAAAATAATCTTTTTTTCTTTTTTCTTTCCTTTTTTTTTTTCTGGTTAGTGTGTCATGCCTCTCTTTCTATGATCCCCCAAGATACAACCGAAACTAAGCTGTCCAATGCAACAAGAGTTGAATTAGGATGCAGCCTTTTCCACCAAGAGTACCACATGTCCTTCAGTGTTGTCGATGGCATTTGATTGGACCATCGTTGGAGTAGTTCTTGCAATATAACTGCAGAGTAAGTGCAGTTCAAGAGAACATGTTCCACTGTTTCTTATTCATACAGCAGAGAGGATAATGTTTCTGGCCGAGGCCAATTGCGATTAGCTAGACTGTTGAGAATTCTATTGTGGCAGGCCAAGCAGTTAAAAAATTTTCATCTTTCTACGTATACAAGTTCTAGACAAAGTGTGAAATGCCACCTCCAAATATGAAGAAAATCTTAGCAATTTTTCACTGTTCAATAAATTTATGCAGGAACGAAAGGAGGCCTCCAAGTTGAGGTTGCTCCAAAGATCTCAAGCCATAGACTACTACAGTCTTGTTCAGTTATGGTCTTCTGCACGTACAGAAAAAAATACAAACCACAGTAGTTCCCTTACTATCTTGGCCCGTAGTTCTAAGTGTTGTACTAATGTGAATCCAATCATATATATATGAGTTTCACCCTGCCAACTTTCCCCGGAATTAATGTCAAACAATGTATAGAGAACATTTTGCCCGCACCAATCATTGACGAAGTTTGAAGGAAACCGAATCTCTCGTCTTCCTACAGCGAAGCAAATGACTCAGAGAAGCAGAAAACTGAGAATCGACTGTTTTCCATTTCCGAACGCAGAGGACTCGTGTTGGAAACCCCATGTCAGTAACCAAACAGAATACCAGCCTCCTGACATGTTCAAATCCAACAAAACACCAAAGAGCAAGTACGAGAACCTTGGTAGACGTGCACTTAGTCCCATTCTAATTATTTGTCAAAAAAAATTTTGAATACTTATATAGAATCAAAAAATTTAAATAATATATTTATTAAAAAATTTAATAAAATTTTAGGTTGTTAAAAATATTATCGGAGCAGTTTCGACCCATAGCCTATGTAGACTAGAAAACACAAGCTCATTAAGACTGACCACAGACCGATCATGATGCTTATGATTAGATTTGCATAAATTTTGATCTTTAGATGTCAGGACTTAAATGAAAAAAAAGCATGTGAGGGTGCGATTATACAATCTGAATACTTTTTAAGGGCAGTGCGAAATAGAATCTGAACTTTTTTTTTTTTCTTTAGGGGAGGTCCTAATTGTTATATCAACAAGATGACGCATGCTAAACCAATGACGAGAACAGGATAAACAATCAAGAAAACAGCAACTGTGAGCCATAAAAGAAAACGAGGTTCGGGGACACAATATACTACTGCTTGGTCTGGTTTGTCCACTGGAGAGGAATCGCGGACCGGGAGGCAGCAACGAAAGTGGGACTTCGGTATTACCAGTCAGAGAGCGAAACCAAGGCCTTCTGCAGGACACCAGAAGGAGAGGAAGCCATCCTGGTTGGACTCTCTTGGAGGCTCACCTCATGACTGCCATGAAAACCATGGCTCAGAATGTTGATAAGCCCACGACTACTGGAATCCCATCATTGGCACGAACCCTTGCCGTGGAGACGTTGCACTGCTCGTCTGAAGAACCTCACCGAGGGGACCGCCGAGCGGCGAAACAGGGGCCATTTGGATTTGATGATTGGTGCCTTCTCCCGTGCTGGGCATGGAAAGCGTGAGGGTTGACAGCGGAAGCTCACCGGTGGTGGGAACAGATGTTGAGTTGCCAACTTCGGCGGTGGCAGCGGGGGTCTCCGTGGACCAGGCGTCGATGAAGCTCCTGGGGGCTTCTCCGCGGTTGCCGACGGCATTTTCTTCCAGCGAGCAGAGATCGGGATTAAGAAAGGCAGCGTAGTTCAAGGTCAGCTGGTCCTCATAATGCTGGAGAACAGGAATGGTGCCATGCGTCAACCCCAATCTTCGAATGCATCAGCTCCCACTGCAAGCTTGATTCCATCTCCTCATTATTCCCTTTCATCCAATCCAGGCACCTGGAGAATTATTAAAAACCAAAACACTTAACTGTACGTTATGGTGGAGCAAACGAACGAGTCCTCGGATATATTACAACATGCAAACATGGTCTGCCTTTAAACCCAGAAACGGACCGTTGTTCCTCGTTTGGTTCCAAGGATTGGAATGGAATCTTAAGCTCATCCTTGAGGAAGAGGCCAGAGGATTGAGATGGAAGCGGCCTAGAAAGGCTTGCGGTGGTGGTGGTCGTGGTGACGATGGTTGGCGAGTTGGTCGGGACTGCCGTGGTTGGAGGAGCGTTGGTGGAGGTGGGTTTGGTATTGCTAACTTCCACAGGCTTTCTTGAACGAGGGCGACCCCTGTGCATGTGGCGCTCGCAGTACTTCTGGTCCGGCGCCGCATTCCTCGAGCACCTCCACTTCTTCCCGTCCGTCCTCCGGCACTCCCATGGCTCCGGATCCATGCGGTTCGAAAACCTCAAGTTAAACGTACCACCCCACCTCTACCCGCCACCACTGTTTATTAGAACCAAAATAGAAGACAAGAATACATCAGTGAAAAGATTCACCAGAAAGAAAAATAAACAAAAAAAGAGAGAGAGAACACACGATTTGGGGGGAGGTGATAGGGAGGAGAGTTGGAGATGAGGAGGTCAGAGGGGACAGGAACAGAAGATATGATGTGCTTGTAGATCAGAGCCTGGCGCTGGATTCCTGCCGCTGCGCCGAAGTCAATGGAAACCCTCTCAGATCACAGCCACCTACGCCCATTCCCACGCCTGCAACACCCCACAGGCACCACCCAAACACTGAATTATTTAACGGATTCCACCACCCTTCCCGTAGAAAAGAAGATAAGATGAACGCAAAAAAGACATGATGGAGGAGAGGAAGAAGGGTTAAAGAAAAGGAATAAAAAGAAAAAAAACCTGGGGATTTGAAGGGAGTGGGAAAAGGCGCAGAGCTCTTCCACCATCGTAGTCATCGTTCAGAAATAAGGTCGGGCTGCCGCTGAAGGACAGGGTCGAAGTTGGGACGCTACTGCCATCCCCGCTGGTACAAGAAGAAAGGAAGGGAAGCCCAGCCGTGCGGATCAGCTTCTGAGGACATATGGGATGTAGTCTGAACCACGGCCAAAGCCAAGGCCGGACGCTCCCCATCCCCCCTCGTCCTTTTCTTTTTGTCGCCCAAACCAACTCTAGTCTCCATTCTCAGCAAAGCCAGACCCACTCCTGGTTCAAGCCTCGTTCCTTGCTTCTATCAACTTCTACTGTAGCTGTTAGGTTCCGTAGCTGTGGATTACTGTGTTTGATTTCTCCGCCAACCGAACTACGATGTATGTATAGCAAGCTCTCGTTACACAAGGGGTTGGGAGGCTTTTCCTTTTGGTTTTGGACAGTGCTGTTGATGCTTCCCCGTGCCTCCGACATTCGCAGCACCGGAGGACAAATTGCTAGAGCCGGATGAAGAGCTCTGCCCTCTCTCTCCTGTCCCCCAAACTGGGCTAGCCCAGTAGAGTACTGCTACTAGTCAGGGAGTCAGTCTGGTCGGATTAGATGAACTAAATTGGACACAAATCAAATCAAAAATTATCAATCTAAATTTTATCAAAATTTTATAACCTATTTATTAAATAAATTAAATAAGATTAGACCGGCTAAAATTGATTTTTAACGAATTAAATAGTTTTAAAATAATTAAACAGGATAAGCTGATTTTGTTAAACAAATCAGAAACAGATTAAACATATTTTAAACAGATTAAAATAAGTCGGATTGTAACCTGATCTAATTATTAAATAAATTTAAAATTTAAATATGAATCCGACTTATTTAATAAACAGATTTAGATGATTTAATCTAATTTATTTATGCCCAAATTAAACTCAATTTAAAATGGATCAGATAGGATTGAATCAAAAAATTGAGTCATAAAATTGGCCTATCTCTGGCCGCCAGCTGGCCAACCCTCACATGCTCTTGTGGCATCTATCGTCTTCTGCGTGCTGTGTGACCGCCGATCCATGCTCAGATTCCACCATTCCTTTTCCTTTTCCTGCCCATACCTCCACCTACGGTAGCGAACAAGTTGCAAAACGTGTTAATGCTAAACAAATGAGAGGCGACATGTTGGTCCACGTCCCTTTAATCACGCATCTGCCGCATCTCGAATGCTGGTATCTTATCCACCTTCAATATCATTTTTCTTTTATAATGATGTTTTTTAATCTCTTTGGCTTTTTATACTATTAAATAATACACCATTAACGTCAAATCTTTTTGTTTAGGTTTTTCTATTTGGTCAACAGTATATAATTTTGTTTATAATACTGCTAAGTGATAGTTATGATAGGTTTTATTAACAGCCATTATTTTGGTTCTTCCATTTAGAACTTTTGATTTTGTTTCCAAACATAATTTATGTATCTCCTCCTCTTGCAAGCTAGACCATAAAAGAAACTAGAATCCTTAATTGGCATTTGGTGACTCAAATAGGATCACTTAGATGATTTTAGATCACCGGTAAAATTACATATCATGAATTACCAGTAATCTAAAATTACATATCATGGATGACTCCAACCCAATTGTTCCTTGTTCAGGATCCAAAATCAACCTAATAGAAGATCAGGTCGGGTTGGATCAAGTCCATGGCAAAAATTTCTGACCCAACGGGTCATTTGGGTGGGGTTGGGTCCATGTATAACGCGTCCTCAACTCAAAAAATTTGGTTTGTGTCTGGGTTGCATCTAGATCTGGGTCAGGTCAAAGTCGAGTCCGAATCAAAATTGGGTCGGATCCCTATACTTATCATTCCTTGTGCTTAATTTCTTTTGCAATAAGTGAAAACTACAGAAAGCAGGTTATGCAGAATCACACAAGTGAAAGTGCCTAAAAATCAAAGATTAATGCTATTACAAATTAACCTAATAATGATAGGCTCAACCTTGTTAGCTACAAAAAAAAAAAAAAATTGTTCATGTATGCAATATTTTTTTTTAGTAAAAAAGAATTGCATCTATGCTAATCCTTTTTACTCTGCAATGATATTTTCTAAATTTGTTAAAACACATCTACTACTATTTTTTCTAAGCATACTAATAGAAAAGCATGTATGAGCCAAAATAAAAAATATAATTTTGATAATGACACATGATAAAGTTCAACGGCTACAAAGGACTATTATAAACCTATCTTCTTCCACATGGCAAAATTATATTCTATTTTATCTTCATTAGTCTGAATTTCCTTCTCAGAGGAACAACATTCTCATTTAATGTAACCAACCTAAGTTTTAATATAAAATTCGTGTCATTCGACAACACACAAAAGATAGTTTCTTTTATTCCTCTCGTCCTCAAACACAAGAAGAGATTAGAGGAATAGAGAGTTATACCTTAAGCACCCTTGCAGGGTTCAGATCGAGTCGGATCGAATCGGATCGTAGAATGAAAAATTTAAAATTGTTTTAGAATTCAAACAAGTCGAATTGGATCGGGTTGGGTCTGAAACGTAAATCCAACCTAAAAAATAGATTGGGTTTAATTTTGGAACTCGATCCGACTCTACAAATCTTTTAAATCAAATTTGACCGGATCTAAATAGGTTGGATTGGGTAATATTATGGGTCAAGCCGGTCGATTTGCGATCATAGGAATAACTATTTTTTTTATGGCCCCATAAACGTCCTCTATACATCAGCAAAATTTTTAATACGGACGGACCGGATTTAATAATTAGGTGGTACGGCTCTCAATCAAGGTCAAGCTACACATATTGCTGTTCAGAAGTCTGTCTCTTTCCAGCAAATCGCCGGTTATTAACGTCGCAAAGCTCGGTTTATCACGATAAATCATCCCTATTCCGGAAAGCTAAAGCCTAAAGGCGACTGCCATCCATTATTGTAGATAAATTGTAACTCGGATGGCGCGTCTTTTGATGAACTTATTCTACGTAATATCAGGGATAAAAGAAGAATGGCTTAATGAATAGGTGGGGTTGGGGATAGCTATTTCCGGAGGAAAGCCGCGGAGTACGGGAGAGGGAGGATGACGTGGGTGCCTTTTTATGGCATTGATCAAGACCTACTGCGACCCGGCTCTCTCTCCAAATGCCCGCCCCTGCCACTCTCTCCCTCCTCCTCTCCCCTTTCCTGTGACCGGTTTCGTGGAACGTTCCCTCTTCTCTCTCCCTTCCCAAGCCAGGTTCTCGGAACCATTGGTTGCACTCCAGTTGTCTCCTAGTCCTCATTCATTCTTACTTAAATTTTAAACACACCAGATTTTGCGGCTCACCCTTCTCATCCTCTTACTCTGACACAAACATTCATAACAAATACCTAATCAAATGGATTGGAGGTGTTAGTTTGTTAGCCCAAAATAAAACTGATCCTAAGCTGGACTCGAATCTAAACTATATTTATTTTTAGTTAAATTTCAGACCAAGCCTATTTAAAATTTAATATTTCTATATTTATGCTTGTTCTAGTTAAAAAAAAATCTTCAGATTCGATATGAACCATTTTGATTACTGTAGAAATTGTTGAATAGGATTCAGAATCGAGATCTACTATATCGGAAGTTGAATCATGAGCGAAACTTCTAAAGATTATAACTTGATCATACAACATCTGACTGAGATGATTTTTTTTTGAAATTAGATAATTTTTCGAGATCTATGACGTGATATCGATCCTTAAAGTATGGGACACACCTATCAATCAAACCCAAATTTCATTGTTTGAATCCTAAAGTGGACCAGTCAAGCCGAAAGTTAACTTTTCGAGAAAGATTATGTCCAAATGTATCTCCTAATTTAAGAAGGATCACGTGGAGCGATAGAAAGCAATATTGATGTAAAAATTAAGATCTAATTTTTATAAAATTTTTGTTTTTTAAGCTTATTTTTGATAGCCATGTCTATTCTAGAAAAGTAAATCCTATTAAAACTAGAAAAGAAATTCGGTCTGAGTTATATAAAGGCAAACCTCGCTATTATAAATAGAGGCTATGTATTTTGATTTTATGACTATAAAAAAAAGAAGTAAATCTTTTTTGATTTTTTTAATTTTTTTTTAACTTTTTTAATATTTAAGTTGCGGATTAAAAAAAATTTTACTTCTTTCTAATCATATTATTAATGGACCGCAGTGTGTTACATGGGAACCAGTCACAGGAAGGAGTCAACAGGATCCACATGAGTCTGAGGTGCTCTTTTATAAATCACATAACCTTTTGAGTTTTATAATATGGTGCCGCCTTTTTGAGAATGCAACATACTGAACAATCAAGATCAAGTCCTATCATTTTCAATTTTGGAATGGATCAATCAAAGCAAGAATTTTATTTTCGGTAAAAATCTTGACCCAGCATATCTTTCAATTTATAAAGAATTAGATGAAGAAGTTGAAAAAAAAGTCAACAAAAAATTTAGATCTACCCCGTATACGATTTTATTTTTTAATAATTATTTTCACTAGACATATTTATTTCGAAAAAGTTGTATTCTCCTTTAATTAGAAAAAGAATCCGGTCCGAATCGGACCTACTAATATAAATAATGGCTTAATAATTGTGTTTAATAAGGGATTCAGAGAAAAAAAAGAGGGCTTAAATTCTAATTTTCCTAATTTTGCTCTTTTTGATATATTCTAGTTGAAATATTTTCTTTCTTCAATCCAATCGGACGGAAAAAAAAGCTAGATACTTCTATTTAATGCTGCTACTTCTTAAAATCTTTCTTTCCATACACTCGAATGGTGAATTGTGTATATACATGCTCTAATCGGAAGTATGAATTTCTTGTGCCCAACAACATTTCATTTTTTGGAAATAATATTAGCATTTTTTTGGTAACAACGCTGGCATGTAGTTTAGAAAATTATTTTATAAAGTATTATACGGTGGTCAAACTTGTTTTACTTTTCTACAAAAACAACATTTCAATTATTGATAATAAATCTTTATGGAAGGCTACAATTTATTATTAAGATTATAAAAAGATTCATGTTTCGCATTCTAGTTTATTTTTTTATAACAAAAAGCTACACGTTTTAGTGGGCTATTATTACATATTCAATCTCAATCATGAATATTTAGTTGTCAAATATATTTATATTTATATTTATATAGAAATATATTATGTAACAATCTAAGACCTCATTCAAAAAATTAGCTAGAAGTGTTATTTGGATTTTTTGACCTCATATGAGTAACCAAAATCTATTAGTATAAAATCGATGTGAGACTAAATATAAGCCGACACAAATCCTCACAAACTTTTTCAATTTAAGCCCTAACATTCTTGATAGGTTAAGAATCCAAATTCAATCACAAACACCATAATCAGTTGGTGGTCAGCCCAAATAGACACATACTGTAGTATCTCTTAGTTTACTCGGGCCATGGGTCAGGTTCATTTTGATATTATTTGTAACAAATCAGAATTTTATTCAAAAAAACTAATAGTTTGATGCTATTGATAAGTTCGTTAATCCTACATACGTTCTCAAAATCTATCTAATATATAATTGATGTAGAATTAAACATCCACCCATCTGGTTATATACAATGATTGGCAGCATCTTGGCAACTTTTGCTTGCGATGGAACCATTTAGAACTTATGCCCATTGGCATGCAATCAATAAAGCATCTAAATGATAGCTCATCCGTTATATTCTCATTTTCTCTTTTTCTAAAAGCAAAACTAGCTTTGGTCAATTTACTTGTAGATATTGTATATAATAAAATTGATTCTCGAAGCTCGAGTTTTTAGGTGCTTTTTTTTAGAAAAAATTCAAGATGCTTCTATCAAAAAAACAAAACTCGACAGTTGCATTGGCGAACTTATCTCATGGATGGGTACATGTGGGTCGACTTGAGTATTTAACTTCAACTATATTATGGGGGTCATTATACTGCATCCACCGGATGGGGAGCGATTGGTGTCTTCACTTCGGCAACAACAAAAGAATCTAAAAGGTATGTACAAAAAAAAAAAAAGGAATCTAAAAGGACGATAAGACATGGCTAGAGGACTGCGAAAGCAACCTACCACCGGCGAGGAAGCAACATTAAAACAATTATCTATCAACAGAGAGAAAGATGGTAAAGCCAGTGGGCCAATCTCGATCATCCTTTCCATTAGTTGTTGTCATTATTTCCTTTATGGTACTCTAGCTGGTCGGATTGGGCCTGGGAGCCCCGATCCGCCGGATTTCCCAAAGTGTATCTCGACGGTTGGCGTCGCATTAAAGAGAGCAGTAGGGACCTAGAATTTGTAATTAGAGACACGATATTATATTGGTGGTGGCTGAGAATCGGTAAATCTTCGATATGTTTGTTGTCAGAACTTAGAGCTGCATAAGTGAACATCACCTATACGAGACTTGTGTTGGGTGTAGATCATAATTTTCTCGAGAAGACTCGACCACTGTGATTGAGTGGGTTCGAAATCGGAGATGCACTGCTGGTGGAAGGCTGTTGCTCTACGACATCTATAGACTTCTAGATGAGTGGCTTTGTTAGGCCACACATATCTACAAGGAGTCGAACGATGCTGCTGGGTTACTTTTTTGGCTCACTATTCAGGAGTTTTATTTAGGAGAATCACGTGTCTGTGCCTGATCCCTTGTGCATTTTTCTTTTTTCTGATTTTATTGACTGCATGAACGTTCGTATGTGAACCGCCACCGTAAAAAAAAAAAGTAAATAAATAAATAAATAAATAAAAGGCTAAGATGGATGAAGGGCGGAGGACCATTGCACGTCGAAAGGTAGGGGCTTGTCAAGATAGGGATAGTCGTGGGTCACATCATCTTGCACATGGCCATTATTCGGCCACCATTACTCTACCATAACCTGGACCACTCACAAAGCTAGCCATTTCTCATTTAGGTATCATCCCTTTGTAAAAACTAGCACAGTTCTAGGGTAACATGGAAGATTCATACAAAAGAATCTAAAATAGCTGTTATTTTATATATTTTACTATATATTTTATATTATTAAAAGTCTACCAAAGTATGGAGCACAATGCTGACAACTTTATTTTGATTCTAGCATCAAAGATATATTTAGATGGAAGATATTATCTTTGTGAGATGATTTACCCATGTTAAATAAAGAATTGCACAAACATGTAAAAAGACATCGCAACTTGATCCAGATGTAGCAAAAATGAAAAGAAATTGCATGGAGTTAGAGGCATAAATGATATCCTTTTGCACTACAAGAATATATCATAGATGAAAGGCGTCTCGTATCAGACCTAAACTATCCATATTATCTTGACAGGTAAATCATAATTTTATTTGGACGATCTATCATGTCTCTTGCTCTTTCTTGCACCGTTTTTCAAAATGGGGATGTCAAAGTGCAGTCAAATTTTTTAATACTGAGAATCCAAATCCAATTTGGTGAACTTTATAGAAAAAAGGCTAACCTACATGCACCCCATTTTGCTTGAAAAGAAATGCAGCCATACAAGTAGAACGTTTCCTGCTATAGCACATAAGATATGCTGAGAGTAAAAACATATTTTAGGTTATAACAAATAGTACAATAAAGATAGCATATGAAGATCAAAATTGGAACTAGAGATCCTATGAATGAAATATACACAAAAAGCATTTCTCTTTCTCTAACAAAACAAAATAAGCATTTCAAGATGTCATAGTCGACGGATTAGCACAATAAATAAATCCAAGCACTTCAAAACCCCAAAATACTTTTCTATTAAACAATCCTCTCCGGCTTCTTCGGGCACAATGGGTGCGGAGGAGCTGCGGTCGTTTCGCAGCCACCCTGCGGTAGCCGATCACACTCAACTGCCATGGGAATCGTAGCGGTGAGCCGTTCAAATTTGCGCTATAAGACCCCTCCTCCCTAGAGATCAACCCACCTTTGATCCACCTCCGAGCCTTCTCCTCCTTCTTCATCTTCTCACTCCTCCTTTTCCAGTGGCCGGTGTGCCACCTTGGCCAAGCACCACCACCCAAGATCTCTCTCCTATTTTTTTTGTTCCTAAGTCCACTTCATTGCCAAAAGGCGCCGCGGCCGCCACTTGACTGCCGGACCAAGCCACCCTCAGCCGAGATCTCCCTCTCCACCACTCATCGGTGAGTTCTCTTCTCCTTGTCCCTATGTTCTTCCATTCAAAACTGAATCAAGCTTTCTTCCCCTATTTTGAATCCAAACCAAGGATGTCCTTGGTTTTCCTCTTCGCGGCCGAGCCATCGTGGCACCGTGCCACTTGCCACAGCCACCTTGCAGCCAGCTGTGCCTTCACGAGCCGCTGGTCGGTCCACCGCCAAGCCATCAACCACCTTTTCTTTCTTCTTTCTGATGGGCACACCAGAGCTGATTATCTACCCGTCTAGTCCACCATCTTATTTGCATATTTATTTTATTTTTTATTTCTGGGCTTGTTTGCATTTTAGGGCTTATTTGTGTTATTTTGGGCTTATTTGGAGTTATTTCTATGTAAGGGGGTTTTATGTTACTTGTATTTATTTGGGCCCTATATATAGGGGACTATTTTCATTAGGGTTTAATGAAGTATTGAAAGTTTTCTCCCCCACCTCTTCTTCCAGCCTCTCTTCCTCCTTTCCCGTCTCTCTCTTCCTCCTCTCTTCTTCTCCCTCTTCTTCCCTTCTCTGCCTCTCTCCTCTCTTATTCTCCTCCTCTTCTTCCTCCCTCTTCCTCTGTCTCTTGGTTTTGCAGAAGCTACAGTCTTCAGAGGTTGATCTGTCACCACAGCATTCTTCCCGTGTCCTTTGTTTTCAATTTCTTTGCAGCAGCTGCAATCATCCCGACGTGGACTTTCACCGCGCTACAGCCTTTCTCCCATCTTGGTCCAGCATCAACTTGATGGGGACATCAGAACTGATTATCTACCCGCCTAGTCCACCATCTTATTTGTATATTTATTTTATTTTTTATTTCTAGGCTTGTTTGCATTTTAGGACTTATTTGGAGTTATTTCTGTATAAGGGGGTTTTATGTTACTTGTGTTTATTTGGGCCCTATATATAGGGGACTATTTTTATGATTAGGGTTTAATGAAGTATTGAAAGTTTCTCCCCCACCTCTCTTCTTCTGGCCTCTCTTCCTCCTTCCCGTCTCTCTCTCTTCCTCCTCTCTTCTTCTCCCGCTTCTTCCCTTCTCTGCCTCCCTTCCTCTCTTATTCTCCTCCTCTTCTTCCTTCCTCTTCCTCTTCCACTGCCGGCTTCAACGGGGAAGGAGTCCCTAGATTTGCCGTCGCTCCCATTTCCCACGGCCATGCACAACACCAGCAGCTCCGCCAGCCCTCCGCCCTTCTTTCGGCCAGCCTGTGACAGCTTCGGATGCCCTCCACCCATGTCGGGCAGAAGCCATTCGCCACCATTGAATATCGGCTTGCCCTGTCG
>NW_024067914.1:0-7500 GCF_009389715.1 Phoenix dactylifera
CAAGTAGACCTGATATCATGTTTAGTGTTTGCATGTGTGCTAGATATCAGTCTAATCCTAAGGAATCACATCTAATTGCAGTTAAGAGAATCTTTAAATACCTAATAGGAACTAAGAATATAGGTTTATGGTATTCTAAAGAATCTAGCCTGAACTTAATAGGATATACAGATTCAGACTTTGCTGGATGTAAACTTGATAGAAAAAGCACCAGCGGGTCATGTCAATTCCTAGGAGAAAACTTAATATCATGGTTTAGCAAGAAACAAAACTCGGTTGCATTATCTACTGCTGAAGCTGAATATGTTGCAGCCGGGAGTTGTTGTGCTTAAATCTTGTGGATCAAACAACAATTAGAAGATTATGGCATTAAACAAGATAAAATACCCATTAATTGTGATAATACAAGTGCCATTAATCTAACTAAAAATCCAATTCAGCATTCAAGAACTAAACATATTGAGATAAGACATCACTTCATAAGAGATCATGTACTGAATGGTGATGTGACACTACAATTTGTTTGCACTGATGATCAATTAGCTGACATTTTTACAAAACCCCTAAGTGAAGAGAGATTTAGTGTGCTTAGGAGGGGATTAGGAGTGATTGATCCATCCTAGTGGTATTTTCCACTAGTTCATTGATTTTGATGATTAGATCATGGTTAATTTAGAGTTTCTTTACAATGATCATCAAATCAGATCATAACTTAGTGATTTTTCCTCATCGGCACGAACATAGCATGATTTTAGGTGCGTGCCAGAGTTCGAGACGACTCGAGCAAGTTTCAGAGTCGGCTCGTAAGGGGGAGTCGACTCCGAGAACGATGGCAGCAGAGGGGGAGTCGACTCGCATACAGTCGGGAGTCGACTCGAGGTAAACAGGCGCATAAGGAGAGTCGACTCGCGCATATTTTGGAGTCGACTCGAGGTCGAGTCGACTCGCGACTCAGTGGAGTCGACTCGCAGTCGGGATCCGACTTTTTAACCCTAAATTCATCGTTTAGAAAACACTTATTTTCTCCGCCGCCACTGTTCAAAACCCTAGAGCCGACTCCTAGAACGTCTCCGGCCGCCTCTAGGTCCTTTTCCCGTCGATTTTTCATCGTCCATTAGGTTTTCATCCCGTTCTAGGTCAACCATGACTCGCAAAACCACTGTCCCAAGCCGAAAGAGGCCCCATTCCGCGACCGGTGCCGAGCGGCGTTCCAAGGCTCGGAACGACTCCGTGAGGCCACAACCTCCGGCTCGTTCCCCGCCGAGGGCCGTTCCCTCGAGGCCGTGCGCCGGGAAGGCGGTCTCCACCGGGAGATACGTCGATTTCGACTATCTCTCCCGGGAGGGCTTTACAATAGGAGATAGACTTAGGGCCCAGGGTTTAGAGTACTTTTTGTTCCCTAGACCTCCCCACATACCCTGGCCTAATTAGAGAGTTCTATGGTACTGTCCATAGGGGGAATGGGGGAATAGAGGAAACCGTAGCCGGTGTCCCATTGTTGATTTTCGAGGATTTCATAGCCCAAATCCTCCACCTTCCACAGTTAGGGGTGGCTCCCACACACCCCGAAGATAGGACTGAGGCCCTTACGGCCATTCTAGGGCATCCACCTCAGTCCTCTTTAGATGAGGTGTCCGCCAGCTCACTTTCAGTTGAGATGCGGCTCCTCTTGAGCATCATTTCTCGGTCTTTGTTCCCAAAGACCGGACGGTTCGATTTTGTGTCTGAGAGGGACCTAGCCCTCATGTACTACATTCTTCAGGATACCCCCATAAACTTTCCCAAGATGATATATAGATACCTATGTGAGCCACTAGATAGACCTAGGCTCACCCTCCCCTATGGCATGATGTTCACCCTTATCCTTAGGGAGGCCGAGATCCCTATTCCTGAGGGGGAACCCTCTCGCGCATTGCGATGGACAGATCGCATGCGTCCGGGGACCCTACACAGGAGGGGGTTTCGGAAGGTAGAGGGGACCTGGGTTAGGAAGTCTTCCACCTCCACACATACCACCAGACATTCCCCTAGTCCTGACCCAGACTCAGATTATCCTGACTTTCCCTCCACTTCTGCTCCTACCACCTCAGCCGGACCCTCTTCCTCAGCTCCACCTCCTCAGGTCATGGAGGTCCGGATCGCTCCTGAGCAGCTCCGGGAGTTGCGGCAGGAGATTGTCCAAGATCTGCGAGATGATCTACTTCGGGAGCTCCGGGGTTCAGTGCCTGCTCCCTCTCCTGCACCATCTTCAGCGTTGGTCCCTTCCTTGACAGCCGTGACTGACATGACGGCCCATGTACGGGAAGAGATCGACAATGTACGGTTCCTGGTCCAAGCCCAGTTCCATAGCATGAGCGAAGTCTCGAGCACCACTCGGACGATGCGCGATAACGTCAGACAGGATATGGGCACCACTACCCAGGGGGCAGAGCGCTTGGCGAATGTGCTCATCGACAAGCTGGACACACTTCAGAAGTCGGTGACCGAGCTCGATACGACACATAGCAGGGCCACCTCGGCCATTATCCGACAGCTCGAGCACGTCACCAATGCAGTCACACTACTTGTAGAGCGCATGCCCCGGGGACCCGCATCCTCCTCGAGGAAGCCTTAGATCATTTTGTGTTATTTTGACATGTACTTTTTTTGCTTTACTTATTGTATTCTAAAATGTATTTACATACACATCAATACAATGAGTAGACATATTCTCTTCAATTGTGTGCAATTTGATCTCTAAGTGATTGTTTGTTCTGCTTACCTCCTTTTTGATATGATGACAAAAAGGGGGAGAAATATTTAGTAGATATGTAAATGGAATCAACATAAAAGAACTCAAAATGAGAATCAAAAATTAAAACATAATTTGTTCTTAGTGGATTTGGTACCTCGAGGCTCATTATCTCTCTGTTGGGGCTCCTAATGGAGTAATCTCCAGAATCTATTCAAGGGATATTTGGAGATTAGTTGAATCCTACTCAAGAACAAATTGACAGATTTTCTCTCTAAAAAAAAAAAACCAAAAATTTCAGTTCAAAAACTTCAATGCATTAAAAGGAAATTCAGAGAATCAAAACAAAGTTGAATGCATATGTTGAGGGAGAGAATCTGAATTTTTAAGAAAGCTAAATCATTAAATATATATAAGCCAAACAATTGATTGCATGATATGAAGGCTTATATAATTCCAAATGAAAGGGGGAGCTTTAATTCCAAAATTTATTATTTCACACCTTTCAAGCTTGGATAAATTAAATAACCAGACACTTGAATTCATTTATAGATTTTATTTCCTTGTTTATTGAGCAATTCACTTTACATATACTCAATGTTTTGTCATCATCAAAAAGGGGGAGATTGTGGAGTGTTTGATCATAACCCTATTTGATTTTGATGAGCTCAAAGCATCTGAGTATATCTCTTGTTTACTAATGAATTCAATTGAGTGTTTCAGTGAAAATCTTGTCTAAAGTGTTTCTAGACTTGGTTCATAATATTTTGGATAAGTTAAGAAGTCAGTTTGAACCAAAGTCTGAGACTCGAGTCGACTCCAGAGTATTACGAGTCGACTCCAAGCGTATCAGAATCACTGGCACGGGCTCGAGTCGACTCCGGATCATTACGAGTCGACTCCGACTGAGAACAGACAGACGAGCAGAAAGCATCAACTCAAAACCTGTCAGCGAGTCGACTCCTGAAGTGCGCGAGTCGACTCCGATGTTTACCGAGTCGACTCCGGAGTAGTATGAGTCGACTCCAAGGAGTTACAGACAGAAAAGTCAGAGAGCGAATTTCGACCCTGAGATTCGAGTCGACTCCTGTGGAACGCGAGTCGACTCCGATGGTTGGTAGGTCGACTCCAAAGAAAGCGAGAGTCGACTCTCAGTGGTTCACAAGGCAAAAGTCAGAGAGCAGTTTTCGAACTCTGAGATTCGAGTCGACTCCCGCAATGTGCGAGTCGACTCCGAGACAGCGCGACCCCAAAAAGACAGAAGACCGAATTATTGTCTCTGAGAGCCGAGTCGACTCCCAGACAGCTCGAGTCGACCCCAAGGCAGTGCTACACCAAAAAGGCAGAAGGCCATGTTTCGGAAACTGAGAGCCGAGTCGACTCCAGAACAGTCCGAGTCGACTCCAAGACTGGACGAGCCAAAAGATAGAAGATCGGGAGTTCGGGCTCTGAGCGCCGAGTCGACTCCCAGGATTGTCGAGTCGACTCGAGTGGGCCAAGTTGAAAATTAGCTCCATGGATTTCATGAGATGAGCCGACTCCGAAAATGCCGAAGTCAGCTCCAGAAGTTGGCGAGTCGACTCCGGGTCAAGTCGAGTCGACTCCCAGTCGAAGAGGCCACTTTAATTCAAATCCGGAACAGTTGCCGAGTCGACTCCAGAAAAGCATGAGTCGACTCCCGCTACAGCCGAGTCGACTCCTGATCGCGCGAGTCGACTCCGACCCCCAACGGACATATTGTCAGGTTGTGCAGAGTGTGCAGAACGGGCAGAAAAAGGTGTCTAACGGCTAGTTTCCGTGGGGGATGGCTTAAATAGCCACAGAGGACTGTAGCAAGGCAGAGAAGCACCATTCCATTCAAAGAAATCAAGCATTCATTCTCTGCATACTTGTCTTCAACGAAAAGAAGGAAGAGCGCCATTAACTCCATCCAACTTCCTCTTCCCAACATTTAACGAAGCCTCCTCCTGCATTCAAGTCGACCAGACATTCCAGAGGAGACTCAAAGTTCAAGAAGCCCTACTCTACTCCAACTCAAAAGTGTTTGAGGGCTCTTAACTTCTCTCTAGTTTATATTGTAGCAAATCTGCTTTTTAAGAAGCTCAGTTTTTCTGTTTGTTTCTTATTCTTTCCATATTGTCTTTGCTTGGTTCAATCGGGGGATTGAATCAAGGGTGTAGAGGTTGGTTGGTGAGCCGAGTGTAAAACCAACGTGTAAGGGTTCGATTGTGATCCCGGGAAAACAATCGGGGTGGTTCTAGTCGGTGAGCCAGGGAAAACCGACCGAGTTCGTTGTGAGCTCGTAAAACAACAAGTTTGGTTGTGAGCTTGTAAAACAACCGGCTGTAATCCAAGGGGTTATAGTGAATTCCCAAGTGAGACTTGGGGAGTGGACATAGGAGCAAGGGTTAGCTCCGAACCACTATAAAAGCCTTGTGTTTGTGATTGTTTGTCTCTTTCTTTTACTCTCATTTCATTCACAGCACATAGCAATTAATTAATCATCTTGGTAAAGCATTAATTAGTCATCCACAACGTTTTAATTGCAAAATTATTTTAAAACCCAATTCACCCCCCCCCCCTCTTGGGTTGTCTATCTGGGCAACACTTTCAGGTGAAGAGAATTAAGCAACTCAGTTAACAACTACTGTTGAGAGGTAAGAGTTCTTTGAAAGATATATAGATCACAAAGATCACTATTGAAATTAAAAAAAAAATGAATGATTTTTTTTTGAAAAAGAAAAATCTGCAGGATAGCTTCTTTCCAATATATTTGATAAAATAAGGGAATAGAAAGAAATATATTGATTCTATATATTTTTGTATCACGTTTCCAACAATATGTACATCAATATTAACCGAACAATGTAGCAAAGAAGGAAAGTGCACCAAAGAAAATATCAATCATATTTGAACTAAGACAGTAACAATGGTAATCAATATGCTTAATAATATTCAAGAAATTAAGCTCTAAGAAACCAAGAATGGTTTTTAACATAAAAGACAAACCAAGAATGGTATTATGATCTACATACTTCATATTTAAGTATTATAGATAAGATTACACACTACAAGAATTTATACATTTATCAACAAAAAAATATATTGCTAAAAAATAAATTTCGTCGCTTAAAGTATTTGATGACGAAAAAAATTTCATTGCTAGATTCGAAAAAAATTTTGTTGCTAGGTTCATAACCATGCCCCATCACTAAAAGTCATCTATGACGAAAATAGTAATTCGTCAGCAAATATTGACGAAATGAATGTTGTCGTTAACACATACATAATTCATGACAAAATAATTTGTCACTAAAAGTGAGTAAATGATTTTGCCTAAACATCTACTTTGTGAGAAAAAAGTTAGATCTAAAAATCATGTGTATGCATCTGGATATATAGATAGGATCAAACCCATGACATCTCAATTTGTTACCTACTACTCAACCACTACAGCACCTTTAAATTGTAATAAAAAAATATTGTTTATTATACTTATTGAAAACTTATTCATTTTATAAAATATAATCATTTTAAATATATTATGGTACTTCATATTTTAAGAATTAATTATTTTTATAAAATTTAATCCATTTATTTTTAACAAAAAATAAAAGTTAAATGACTTTATTTTATTCTTGATAATATTTTTTATTTTTTAAAAAATATTTAAAATAATTTCAATATATTTATATAATTATATATATATTAAAGTTTTTTAAAAATAGATAATTCCTGATTCTTTTTGTTGCAAACTATAGTTTACAACGATATATCGATGATAACTTCCATTTCATCATTAAATGGTCAATATTTTGCAACAAATCTTTATATGTTGCGAATAAATATATATTTAATGATGAAATATCACTGAATTATATAAATAATTTGCAATGAAAACTATTTCATCATAAAAGTTACATGATAATGTATAGATTTGGTGAGGATAATATTTTATCGCTGAAGATTTATTTATTGCTGATGTGTATAAATTTGTCACATAATATAGGCTATCTAGCAATGAAATAGTATTTCATCATACATTCTTCAGTATATAAATTTACGATAAAAACTATTTTCTTGTATCCATAAGTATATATTTGGGAATGATTCTAATATCATCATCAAAATTAATAATTAATTCATGATAAAAATATATTATCATAAAAAGTTATGGTATTCATGACAATAATTTTTCATTGCAAAAATATCATAAATTGTTTTCAATAAAATTACCACCAAAAAGGCCGGAGTAGAAGTATTTGGCGCCATAAATTTGGTAACAAAAATTACCAATGAAATATAATTTTGTTGTTAAAAATACTACTTAAATGATATTCCATGACAAATATTTTATTTTGTTTTCTTATGATACTTATTAGCGACAAATTATAATTTATAGTAAAATATTTTGTCGGTCATTGACCATTTTCTTATAGTGACAAATCATGCAGCACGATCTAACTTGAAGCTATATTATTGCACAGGAGTAATATTCCAATTGAATTTCTAAACTTGAAGCTATATTATTGCACAGGAGTAATATTCCAAAATGAATTTCTAAAAAGCTTGGGGTTTCCTTCGTAACTATAAAAGAGTAAGAACAGTCCGTCCTCACCTCTGATCACCTGGCAGCCCAGCCCTTGAAAGGTAACACCAATATATGTAAAATAGGTAGAGAGAGATGGTCGTGGCGTGGTCAGAATGCAAGCTGGCAAGTTGTCCACTTGCTGAAAATTATTAGATGGACTCCTGTGGACTGGGCCAAT
>NW_024067914.1:312500-391155 GCF_009389715.1 Phoenix dactylifera
AAAGATTGATTTTGATGATCACAAAACCTTGAAGTATAATTACTAATGTTTGTGTTGCAAGAAGAAAGATATTTATTTTGCTAGAAACATAACAAGTTGGAAGAACACAAGAAGGCCTCCAAAGCTCTCAAGAAAAGTTGGAAGAAAGCTACAATTTATTGGCCCAAGTCTCAAGTTCAAAGGATTCAATTTAGAAGAGCAAGTTTTAAAAAAAATTCAAAGGAAAGGCACTCGAGTCAACTCCTACAGTTCCGAGTCGACTCCAGGGAGTAACAGACAGAAAGACAGAAAAGATATTTTGGACCCTGAGAGGCGAGTCGACTCCTAAAGAACTCGAGTCGACTCCAATAGCTGGCAAGTCAACTCCTAAGGAAAACAAGGCAAAAGTCAGAGAGCGATTTTCGACCCTGAGATTCGAGTCGACTCCTGTGGAACGCGAGTCGACTCCAATGGTTGGCAGGTCGACTCCAAAGAAAGCGAGAGTCGACTCTCAGTGGAACACAAGGAAAAAGTCAGAGAGCAGTTTTCGGACTCTGAGATCTGAGTCGACTCCCAGACAACTCGAGTCGACTCCAAGGCAGCGCTACACCAAAATGGCAGAAGGCTGTGTTCCGGAAACTGAGAGCCGAGTCGACTCCAAGAGAATCCGAGTCGACTCGAGGAAGAAAATCAGAAAGTATGTCCTCTGAATTCATGGGATGAGCCGACTCCGAAAATGCCAAGTCAGCTCCAGATGTTGGCGAGTCGACTCCGGGTTAAGTCGAGTCGACTCCCAGTCGAGGATGCACAATAATTCAAATTTGGAACAGTGGCCGAGTCGTCTCCAGTAAAACACGAGTCGACTCCTGCAACAGGCGAGTCGACTCCTGATCGCGCGAGTCGACTCCGATCCCAACGGTAATATTGTCAGGAAGTGCAGACTATGTCCAACGGCTCTATTTTTGTCTCTAACGGCTATATTCTTGTTTCCACGCCATCTAAAGCTATAAAAACAAGAAGAGAGCTAGGGGAGAATGGAGGGAAGTGGGAGAGAACATTTAGGAAAGAGATTTCAAAGAGATTACAAGGAAAATCTCCCATAAGCACAAAAGGGCCACTCAAAGTGAAATAGAGAGAAGAAGAGCATCCAAGTGCATCCCAAAGCTTCCTCTTCATCCGTGTGCTGCCTCGGAAATCCTCTACTTCGTGCCAA
Organism: Phoenix dactylifera; assembly: GCF_009389715.1. Taxonomy (NCBI): domain Eukaryota; kingdom Viridiplantae; phylum Streptophyta; class Magnoliopsida; order Arecales; family Arecaceae; genus Phoenix; species Phoenix dactylifera. Next base: position 313,693 of record NW_024067914.1, read on the forward strand.
ATCAGAAGAGGGTCAAGTAAAGAAGAAGCCGAGCTCCTTCATCTTCAAAACTCGTTTGAGGGCTTCTCTTTACTCTCTTTGTTTATATTGTTATATCTGCTTATTTAAAAAGCTTTGATTTGTTTTACACTTTGTTTTAATATCCTGTAACTTGATTCAATCAAGGGATTGAATCAAGGGGTTAAGGTTTGTTGGTGAGCCAAAGGAAAACCAACGGTGTTAAGGTTTGTTGGTGAGCCAAAGGGAAAACCAACGTTGTAAGGTTGTGGTTGGTGAGCCTTTGGGAAAACCAACTGGGTTGATTGTGAACCCGAAAAACAATCGTTGTAAGGTTGTGGTTGGTGAGCCTTTGGGAAAACCAACTGGGTTGATTGTGAACCCGAAAAACAATCGTTGTAAGGTTGTGGTTGGTGAGCCTTTGGGAAAACCAACTAGGTTGGATTGTGAGCCCGTGAAAATAATCGGTAGGTTCTAGTCGGTGAGCCTGGGAAAACCGACCGAGTTCGTTGTGCGCTCGTAAAACAACAAGTTGGGTTGTGAGCTTGTAAAACAACCGGCTGTAATCTGTAGGATTATAGTGAAATTCCCAAGAGGTCTTGGAGAGTGGATGTAGGTGCTGGGGTGCACCGAACCACTATATGTTTGTTGTGTTTGTAATGCCTCTTGTCATTGTCTAACTAACACACTTACTTACTTAGATAGATTGCTTGCTTAACTGTTATCCGCGCATCCTTTAGTTGCAAGCATATTCAATCAAGTCACATTCTATACATCAAACTGTTGCTAAGTTTGACTTTCACTGTGCATCCATACAACTTAGCATAATTAATCAAAAACTTTCAGAAGTAGGTTAAAAGTTTTAAAAGACCCAATTCCCCCCCCCCCCCCTCTTGGGTTGTATCTACTGGGCAACATCGGCTATAGGGAGCCTCATGTATATCATGCTATGTACACGACTTGATATAGCACATGCTGTGAGTGTTACGAGCATATGTCAGTCAAATCTAGGCCACGAGCACTGGATAGCTGTGAAGAACAGTCTTAAGTACTTGAGAAGAACTGAGGACATGTTCTTGGTCTTTAGAAGAAGATCAGAGTTAAAGGTAGAAGGATACACACATATTGATGATAGAAAGTCTACATCAGAATATGTGCAATGGTGGTTCAGTAATTTAGAAGAGTTCTAAACAACCGATCATTACAGATTCTATCTTGGAAACTAAATATATCACCGCCTCTAAGGGTGCAGTGGAAACCTTCTGGATCAAGAATTTTATTGCAGAATTAGGTGTAATGTCATCAGATGCCATAATACTATACTACGATAACAATGGCACCATAGCACTTACTAAGGAGCCAAGGTCTCACCAGAAGTCTAAGCACATAGAGCGGAGGTTTAACCTGACCCGCGACTACCTCAAAAAGAAATAAGCAAAGGTACAGAGAGTAGATCCCACAGAAAATGTGGTGGATCCATTCACTAAGCAGCTAAGTCAGCAGAAAATTGAAGCACATCTTGAGAGGATCGGGCTTAGATTTATGGCTGATTGGCTTTAGTGCAAGTAGGCGATTGTTAGAAGTATGCCCTAGAAGCCAATTTGGCTGACGCATTATTTTGTTCTGGGACATAAATTTATACTTGACCTAATAATGAATTTATTAGGATGGGCTTTCTTTTCATTCATGTTCTTACGTGTCCATGAATCGTCCAAGGAATTAATAAGATTATGACGCATATTCTCAAGAGTTGAGAATTTGAGGCATGTGTCATTGGTGATTAATTTCTGAATTGCTCCTGATCGATGAATTCATCACGAGGGACGGTGATCGACCCGCTGAGATTAATGCACAGATCACTTAGTCAGATGGATGAGTCTTGAGTCCACAATGTGGGGACACTGAAGTGATTGTGCAGGTGCTTGTTAGAGAACAAGGGTACTGAGCGTGACCAAAGCAAGTAGTCACTTGGATGTCTATCCACTCGTCAGTGACTTACTTGATGCTGCAGTTGTATGACTGATCCTTTGACCTGCGATACCTCGGCTATTCGCAGTGAGATTGCTGTAGTTTGACGAGCACATAAATATGGGCCCTATCCATTTGGATCCTTGTGGTGCAGATTGGCTGCGGTAGGTTCATTGCAGGAGTAGGGGTACATCTAGATGGAATCTATCGACCTTGATATATTAGGAGAGATCCTATATGATTTATGAGACTGAGTTCGTAAATCCTTGGCCAATGTAGTTTTTGGAAAAAGAGTTTTCCAATCTCGAACTGGAGTTGAATAAATTTTACATATGACAGATGATGGAGTTTGACGAGTTATCCATGACCTCCATCCTGTTGGGATCCACGATAGAGGGACTGTATCATACGCTAACTGCACCTAGAGGTTCATCTATTCCATTTTGCTGGGTTGCCACTACATGCTGCTAGGTATAACTGGTGGATTGTGAGACTCAGAGGCATTCACTTGATGATCCGTGAACCCGAATGAGAAGAGTTGGAATTGTTCCGACCCATTGAAAGGAGTTTCAATGATATTGTGCTAGGGATCACAATATATCTCACTACCAGACAGAATAGAACCTATGGGGTCACACACAATAGAGGATCTGATTGATCTAATGGTTGGATTGTGATTTGGAATCACAATAGTTTGTAATTGTCAATTTGATTGATAATTGGTTTAACCCACTAAGAGTTAGTGAGTTGAAGAAGGAATTAATTGCAATTGGATTGCAATTTGATTGAATCAATTGGACTTAATTAATTGGACTCGATTTTATTTGATAAGGTTCAAGAGTTCTACTTGAAGTAGGACTCCTAGAGTTCTAATTAGATTAGGACTTCAAATTATTAGAGTCCTACTTGAAGTAGGATACCTGAAAGTCCTAATTGGATTAGGACTAAAATTATATGAGTCCTAATTGGATTAGGACTAAAATTATATGAGTCCTAATTGGATTAGGATTCCTAGAGTCCTAATTAATTTTGATCCAATAGATAAAGATAACTCCTAATTAGATTAGGATTCATGTGAGTCAAATAGGGAGACCAATTGATTCCTAATTAGATTAGGATTCAATGAACCAAGGACCACCTAAATCCTAATTTGATTAGGATTAGAAGGGAGGGGCTCTTGCCCCTCCCTTCCTTGGATGCTCCCGGGATCTGCATCCCGGATGGCCGGGACGCGTGACCCGGATGGACGGGACTCGCGTCTCGGATGCCCGGGATGCGAGACCCGTTTTGGCCAATCTATGGTGCGGCTCCTCCTAACTTCTAGGAGGAGTCCATGCCTAGGGCTTCAAAGAAAAAGAATAAAAAGGGGGGCAGCCCCCCTTGGGATTATTCTTGGTGGTTCTTTTTAGGCGAGCGGCCTCCATCTCTCCCTTCTTCTTCTTCCATCCGCAAGGCACAAAGAGGGGCAGCAAGCATGGAGTCTTCTTCCTCCTCTTGGTCAGCTACATGGAAGAAAATAAAGAGAGGAAGGTGCTCCTCTCTTCCCTCCTTCTTCATCCATGGTAAAGAAAAGGCAAGAAAGTGTTTCTTCCTTCTCCTTCTTCTTCCTTTTGGAAGCAATCAAGAGTTGATTGCTTGGAGGAGTTCCAACCATCAAAGTGGGATCTCTGCAAGAGAGCTAGCACCCCGGTGAGATCATGACCTTGATCGATCCAGATCTTCGTGTGGATACCTGTAGAGGCCGGACGCTTGTGCAGCTTCAAACGAACCCAATTTCCACGGTCATTAGATAGCGGTGAAGATCTACCCGCTCAAAGATAAAGATGTAATCTTTACAATTATTTTTGTAGATCTGAAAATGAATAAAGTAATTAATTTTAATCTATACTTTAGATTTTATAATCTTCTGAGTTAGAGAACTCCGAATTTTTTTGAAATCTACGTTCCTAGGGATGTTCATGAGATGAACGACCCCGCACGTGTCTTTCCGCTGCGATCGTCGTAACGCATGCGGGGGTAATCCGACACCACCTTCCCATCCACATCTGATCCTTCATTTCCTGCTGAGCCATCTACTTCAGCTGGACCCTCTACGATGCTACCACCTCAGTAGCCCCTAGAGGTCAGGATTTGTCCTGAACAGCTCCGAGAGTTGAGGGATGACATAGTGAGGGAACTCAGAGGTACCTCCAGTGCACCCTCCACTGACCTCACTCCTTCCACAGTAGCAGTCTCCATGATGGTAGCTGAAGTAAAAGAGGAGCTGTCAAGTCTGAGGAGTCTGGTTTAGGGTCAGTACTTGAGCCTTACAACTATTAAGGAAGACACAAGGCAAATGCGAGACAATATTAGATCAGAGCTGCTAAGGCAAAGTCAAGGTGCAGAAAGGCTTGCAAATGTGTTGATAGACAAGCTTGACACAATCAATGAAAGTGTGACCCAACTGACCCAGACACATGCCACGGCGACCTCAGAGATTATTACACAACTAGAAAATGTGTCTGAAGGAATAAGCTTGGTTATGCAGGCTCATCGGCGGAGCATGGGCGCATCATCCTCTTCTGCTAGACATCCTTAGATTTGTACTTTTATGTAATCATTCAAAGTCCTTTTGGACTTTCCATCATGTACTCAAATTTTGTAATCAATGAACTGAAGTCATTTTCTGAAAAATTGAGCATTCTATCTTTTGTGTTATGACTTTGTGTGTTATGTGCTTCTACATTGATTCTTTGATACTTCACCTTTTTGCTATGATGGCAAAAAGGGAGAGAAAATATGATACATTGAATGTAAAAGAAATCTCTAAACAAGAATTTTTTTTTAAGCAAAATATGAATTATCTTTGTGGATTCGATACCTCGAGGCTCATTATCTCTTTGTTGGGGCTCCTCAAGGAGTAATCTCCAGAATCTATTCAAGGGATATTCGGAGATTAGTTGAATCATATTCAAGAACAAACCGTCAGATTTTCCCTTCTATAATTAAGAATTTCAAGTTTAAAATATTAATTGAAAATTTAGAAAACTCGAGCAAAATTCAAACAAAATTGAATGCACATACTGAGGGAAAGAATCTGAAATTCTAAGAAAGAAAATTCATTAAAAATATATAAGTCAAATAATTTATTGCATGATTTGAAGGCTTATATAATTCCAAATGAAAGGGGGAGCTTTAATTTCAACGTATACTGACTCATACCTTTCAATTTTGGATACACTAATGACTAGACATTTGAATTCATTTCAAAACTTTACTCAATTCACTTCTTGATTGAGCAATTCACTTTACAAATACTCAATGTTTTGTCATCATCAAAAAGGGGGAGCTTGTGGAGTGATTGAGTAAACCCCTATTTGATTTTGATGAGCTCAAAGCATTTGAGTATATTTTATGTTGTACTAATGAATTCAATCTAGTGTTTCAGGCAAATATGTGTGAATTTCTAGTTAAGTGCCTTAAGCTTTGATTCAAAGTAATTTGGATAAGTATTGGACTCGATTTAAACCAAAGTCTACATCCCGAGTCGACTCCGGAGGATTACGAGTCGACTCCAGAGGATTACGAGTCGACTCCAAATGGTTTAAAGGTTCTAGCACGAGGTCGAGTCGACTTCGATACTCTACGAGTCGACTCCGACTGAGAACAGACAGAAAGACAGAAAGAAGAGTTTCAGACACTGTCAGCGAGTCGACTCCAAAAGGTCTTCAGTCGACTCCGATGCTTGCCGAGTCGACTTCCGACGGTTCCGAGTCGACTCCAAAGGGTAACAGACAGAACGACAGAACGATGGATTTTAGACCCTATTACCGAGTCGACTCCAGAAGGTTACGAGTCGACTCCGACGTTTGATGAGTCGACTCCTAGATATGTCCGAGTCGACTTCCAAAAGAAAGCAGTCTAAAAGACAGAGAAGAACATCAATGCTGCCCAAATACAGCCCAGACCGGATAATGACCCATTTTCCAATACATATAACCCAAGATGGCGGAATCATCCAAATTTTTCTTGGAAGCAGCAAGCTTCGAATACTGCCCAACCCTACTCCCAGAATTTTGAAAACCCTCAGAATTTTCAAACCTCACAAAATATTCATCCCTACGGTCCTTCGACTCAATTTCAACACACTAATCCTCCACCCCAAAGAAACACAGCCTTTGAGGAGAAAGTGTTGAACGCCCTTCAAGGTTTGGAAACCATTACACAATTGGTGCACTCTCACACGCAATCCATCGCCAAGCTAGAACCCAAATGGGGCAACTAGCTAATGCACTGAACAAGCGAGAGGAAGGAAAGCTTCCAAGCCAACCACTAAGTAATCCTAGAGGACAATACATGGCTCAAGAAAATCAACTAAATACAATTCATCATGAACAAGCCAATGCTTTGACTACCCTAAGGAGTGGACGTGTAGTAGACAATAAGATTGGGAAGGATAACAATAAGAAAAGTGAAGAAGAGGATAGAAATGTGTTAAATGAAAATCTAAAATCTTCTCTTCTTCAGCTAGTCCACCTTCTGCCAAAACTCACATCCCAAAGGCCCCATTTCCTGAAGCTCTTAATTCACCCTCTCCCTTTGGCAAAAAGGAAACTTCACTAGAAGAGATGATGGAGGTTTTCAAACAAGTCAAAATCAACCTTCCACTTCTTGATGCTATTAGACAAGTTCCCTTCTATGCCAAATTTCTCAAAGACTTTTGTACCCAAAAGCGAAAATCTAGGACACATGTGCCTAAAAAGGTCTTCCTAACTGAGCAAGTGAGTTCTATCCTCCAACACAACACCCCTCCGAAATTCAAAGATCCTGGTGCTCCCACCATCTCCTAATTTCATTAATCGAGCACTCTTAGATCTAGGGGCAAGTGTCAACCTTTTACCTTAATTATTTTATGAGAAACTTGGGTTAGGTGAGTTAAAACCAACCTCGGTATCCCTTCAATTGGTTGATCGATCTACAAAAACACCACGTGGGATAATTGAAGATGTTTATGTCAAGATAGACAAATTCTATTTATCAGTAGATTTTATCGTCCTTGATATGGAACATGAACTTAATCCTAAGAAACAAATCCCTGTGATCCTTGGGCGCCCCTTTTTAGCAACAGCCAATGCATGCATCAATTGTAGAACAGGGATAATGAACATATCATTTGAAAACATGAAGGTAAAATTTAATGTGTTCAATGCAGCCGACCAACCCGCGAGGGAAGTTGAGTGTTTTATAATAGACAAAATAGATGACCTCATAGAAGGAGATGCAAAAACTATCTCACTGTGTCTGGCTGAAGACAATAAACTTAGCGCTTGTTGGGAGGCAACCCAATTCTCCTAGATTTCTTTAACATTAAGGACAATGTTAGGTTTAGATTTTGGAGTATTTTTTAAGTATTTTTAAGCATTTTTGGTTTTATTTGCAGCTCTTGCATTCGTTTTCACTTCACAATGTCAGGTTTATGTTGGGGGTCTTCATCTTGATTTTTATTAAAAAAATCATCTTTCTTAAAAAAATGTGTTCATTTTTATTTTTATAAATTGAAAAAATAAAAAAATTAATAAATAATAATAATAAAAAATTAAAAAAATAAAAAAAAATAACAAAAAAGGATTTTTTTTAAAACCTAATTTCTATACATTAATGCGAGAATGATAAACACACAAGGTATACAAAATCCAAAAAGCCCAATGACTAGTCAGAAGTAATACAAATTTAAGTTCTTTTTATTAAGTCTCTCTTAGGAAGTTGTAAGCTAATTAATACTTTGGAATTTCACTACACACTGGCCGACCCTTCTAAGGTCTAGGCTTGACATTATGTTGATAGTATAGTAGCAACCTTGGGCCCCGATGAATCATACTTATCTAATCCAAAAAAAAGAACATCAAAAAAAAAAGAAAAAAAAATTTCAACAAAAAAAAAAGGATTTAGTCAGGAACATCGAAAAGGGCTACCTATTGTCAAAGATTAAGTGGGCTTGTGATGAGGACTCCGAGCATAAGTCCGTAGGGGAGTCTTGATGCCCGACACCTTATGCCAACTGGTGTGAGAGTTGTCGACTGATTGCTCGTTACACAGAGAAATCACCACAAAAGTAAAAGTACACAATTTATACATCTTTCATCAAAAAAAAATAAAAAAAATAAAAAATAAAAAATAAAAAAAATAAATAAAAAATGTTGACCTTAAAAAAGACAATAGTGTGAAAGCCGTCGTTGTAAAAATTCAAGTAAACTGAAATATTACAGATAAAGCCCGTGAGGTACTAAAGTAAACATCCACAACTCTCGAAATCTTGCAGATAAGATGATTTTGAATCAGTGAACAGGTCCTTTCGACCGATCCTTAGAAACTACTAGTATTAGCAATATTTTGGAGATCCGAACTCTTAGCTTGTGTACGGTCCAGATTTCAAAGAGCACTCCAGTATAAATAAGTCTTACAACTCCCTAACGGAAACTTAATGACCTCAACTTGAATTGCATTTTGACCTAGGATTTGGGCTGACTTAGTAAATAAAACCATGTGTGCTTTGAAATTCTTATCATTTATGTATCTTAAATTAGATTTTAATAATAAAAAAAAGCGAGAGTTTTTGAAATTCTCAGCTAGTATGCATTTGGAATTTGATTTTCACTTCATAAATCAATCAATCAAAAAAAAAAAATAACAATAATAATAAATGATTTATTTTAAGATTGAAGTTTGTGGGTATCTTCACTGGAAACCCTCACGAGACTATAACTTGTCCACTAGGGTAACCTAGGAGTTTAAAGCCTTGTTGCATATGGTAAATGCAATCGCGATGCCTGCGAAAGTGAGTTAAAGTTTTTCTTTTCTAATTTTATTTTGCTCGAGAACTGGCAAAATATAGGTTTGGAGGTGTGATAAGTGCTTAATAATTCATAATTTAGTTATCTTTCCATAGCAATTATCAATGTTCTTAAACTGATAAATACATATTTTACCATGAAATTGAATAAACATTGAAATAAATTTAAAATACAGTAAGAAGTAAATAATTCTTTTCTTAAAACAGACTCTGAACTTGTCTCTCTCCTAATTGCGATCTTTCATGAAAACATATAAGGAGGAGATTATGTTGATCCGGTTTAGTAACCTGATGGAGTTGTAATCAAGCTAAGGCTATAATTAAATAGATTTTGGTCCTGATTAGATAATTATTTTTGTATGGGAAAAAAGGTTTTTTATTAAGTCACAGTCTTGTTTTTAGTCTTGTCGAGTCCGATCTGAAGCAGTAAATTTACATGACATTGGGCTCAAGAACAAGTTCAAGCAAATCAACGATCATGACCCACCTTAAATCCAAAGCCAATTTCCAACCAATTCCTTACATGCCTTCGTATAAAATTTATAATTTTAAAACTTAAAAAATAATTAAATATCCACAGTGATTTCGGGAAAAATTACTGGAATCACTGTTCATATGAACAGTGTTCCATGAAAACACTGTTCATATGAACAGTGTTACGAAAAAAAAATATAAAAATGCATTTCATTGTTTATTTTCTTCCTCCCGCAGTGCATCACGGCCGTCCACGGCGTCCTCAATCCTCTGATCAGCCCCTTCTAGCAGCCAAGATTCATGGCATCGTCTTCATCCCCGATTATTCCTCCATCAGCCGGTGCAGCCAGCGACCACTCCTCCGCGATCCCAGCCGTTTGCATTCAACGAGCCATTCCAGCCGCAGCCAACGTTTCTGCCTTCCACGAAGCATCCGGAGCCATGGATCCGGCCACCTTCTTCTTTCGCTCCTCCCAGCATCGCATCCCAGCCGCTCTCAGAGTCAGCCATCCTTCCGCATCACGCGTCCGGCGATCCCGCATCCATTCCTTCCACGGTCCAAAGAAAGAAGTCGTCCGGAGCGATCCTCCCAGCCATCCCGCAACCAAATCTCCTCCATGATCAACGCTTCCAGCATCCCTAAGGTTTCTTTTGGATATCCGATGAAGAAACAATTATCAGACTTGGATTCCAGCTTATCTGCTTTCAAACGCTTGACATAGGCCTTACACCCTCAAACTCTTAGGTGAGTGATCACTGGCTTACGCCCAGTCCACATCTCATGTGGTGTTTTAATCACAGACTTACTAGAAACCTTATTTAAGATATAGCAGGCAGATTCTAGAGCATATCCCCAAAAGGATAAAGGCAGGCTAGCGAAACCCATCATGGACCGGACCATGTCTAACATAGTCCTATTCCTCCTTTCAGATACACCGTTATGCTGAGGTGTTTCAGGAGGGGTCCACTGAGACAGAATTCTATTCTTTTCCAGATAAGTCAAGAAATCACTGGAGAGATATTCCCCTCCTCGATCAGATCGAAGAATTTTAATATGCTTTCCAGTTTGTTTCTCTACTTCATTACGGTATAGTTTGAACATTTTAAAAGACTCAGACTTATGCCTCATAAGAAACACATGCTCGTACCTAGACAGATCGTCTGTAAACGTAATGAAATAGCTGTACCCTCCCCTGGCACTTGCACTCATAGGTCCACATACATCCGTATGTACGAGTCCTAGAATATCTATGGCTCTCTCTCCTTTTCCAGTAAAGGGTAATTTGGTCATTTTACCAAGAAGACAAGACTCACAAGTTGGAAATGATTCAAGATCATTAATATTCAGAATACCTAACTTGGCCAACTTGTTGATCCTGTTCTTGTTAATATGTCCTAGCCGGCAATGCCATAGGTAGGTATCAGAGACATTATCTATCCTGGGTCGCTTACTTGATGTGTACATTACACTAATAGGATGTGATATTGTGTAAATGCCATTTATTAATTGTCCATCAACCATAATAACACCATTCACAATGATATTACAAGAACGATTCTTTATGAATATTTCATAACCGTTTTGGGCTAAGAGCCCTACAGAAATGACGTTCATTAAGAATGACGGATAAAAGTGACAGTCACTTAAGGCGATTACATGAGAATTGAAAACTAACTTAAGATCTTCCAATGCTAGAACTAGAACAGTCCTTCCATCTCCAACATTCAGGAACTTCTCAATATCCTCAAATCTCTTATTGACCTGCAGTCTCTGTAATGAATTGCAAATATTATAAGAACTTCCGGTATCCAATACCCAGGTCAATTTTTCACATATGGAGAAATTACAAGGAGTTATCATATAAGTACCTTGCCTAGCAACTGTTTGCTCATTTCTTCTGGACCTGTTTGGATCAAGGGTGGCTACATACAAAGGACAGTTCCTTTTCCAGTGTCCTGGTTTCTGACAATGGTAGCACACCGCCTTTCTAGGGTCAGCCTGCTTTCTTATCATCTAATAAGATGTCCCGACACTTAGCACCTTTCTCTTCCTTTTATTTTTATTTTTATTTTTTTTTCCTTTTCCAAAGGGACGACGTCCTGCCCCACTACCAACCACATTAACCGGCACTTTTCTGAGCTGGTTATCCTTCTCAAAGTTCTGCAACAACCCCAAAAGACCCATGGAAGTTGAGAACAAGCTTTGTCATTCTATAATGAGTGAGAAATGGTCGGTAGGAATCCGGCAGGAAATTCAAAATTGCGTACTTTTCCAATTGTTCATGCAGGAAAAAGCCGAGTTTGCTCAGGCGCTCTATCAACTCGATCATGTACAGTACATGATCCGTAACAAACGCCCTTTCCCTGAGTTTGGCATTGAAGATATAGCAACTCGTACTATACCTTTTATCGTCATCAGGGACGCCAAACGATTCATTCAATACTTGGATGATCTCATTCGACTGAGCACTCTCAAATCTCCGTGAGAGTTCGTCGCTCATTGCCGCTAGCATAATGCACCGGATAGTGATCCGATTGAGGATGATAGTGTTATTTCGATGATTGACACAACCATTGAGAAAATATCAAATTAGAAATACAATTTAATATGATACATCACTAATGAATACGACACCTATGATACATTTGGAGAATGAGATCAAGATGTCTTCCAATGATTAATAACGAGATAAAATTTGTAGTAGAAAAGGGATAGAGAATTCTTAATTCTAATTCAGCAAGGTTTCAAGTGAAATATACTCTTAAAGGAAAAACAGTGATTTTCATTGTTAAGAGCATGTAGCACTACCATGGCATACACTCAAAATTGCTTGAAATATATTTTATTGATTATATGGTTTAGTCTAACCTTAAGATGCAGTAAAGAGTGGAATGAGTCGACCCCAACATAAGTGGAGTCGACCCTGGCACATTATGAAACCATCTGGCACACCCCCGCAAAAATGGCACTGATGAACAGTAAGTGGAGTCGATCCCATGTATGCTTGAGTCGACCTCAGGAGTGGAGCCGACCCTAAAGAACCTTGAGTCGACCCTAGCCTCAAGCCTCAAGAAAACAACTCTCTGGAATTTACTGAGACGGCCGACCCCAAGCTTCCTTGAACCGACCCCAGCTGGAGCCGACCCTAGGAATACTTGAGTCGACCCCAATGGAGCCGATCCCAACTGAAATGAGCCAACCCCAGGATATATGCTCAAAAATCATGTCTCTGGAATCTCTGAGAGGGTCGACCCCAATGGAACTTGAGTCGACCCCACTGTAGCTTGAGTCGACCCCAAGAAAGGTTGAGGCGACCCCAGTGAAAGCAGCTGAAAATGTAAGTTTCTGTGGTTCCTGAGAAGGCCGACCCCACTGTAGCAGGGGTCAACCCCAGTGAAGGTTGGGTCGACCCTAGAGAAAGTTGGGTAGACCCCAAGTCCAATACACAGTAAGTTGGGTCGACCCCAGCATGGGCAAGACGATAACGGCTAGTTCTGCAGAAGTACTTTTTGAACTCCTAACAGCTAGTAACGACTAGTTTTTGAAATCTAACTAATGGAGAGTGACCAATGGATGAGGAAAAGTATTTAAAGTGACACTATTCATCAGAGGAAGTATCCTTTTTGCAAAAAGATCAAACCTCATTCAAGAAAGAAAAAGCCCTAGCATTCTTCATTCAAGTGGTTCATTCAAAGAGCCAAAAGAAAGTGGTTGAGCAGATTCTGAAAGACATTAAGAGCTCCACCAACCCTTGAAGAGTGAAGCAATCTTGACAAAGAAGAGAAAAGTCATATCAAAACGATAACTATATTCTAAACTCTTCTTTGTAGCTCATAATTGTTATATTTGCTCATCTAGGAGTTTCAACTTTCTTCTTCTTAATCACTTTGTAAGGTTTGTTGGTGAGCTTGTAAAACCAACAGTGTAGGTTTGTTGGTGAACCTGTAAAACCAACGGTGAAGGTTTGTTGGTGAGCCCGTAAAACCAACATAGATTTTTGGTGATCCCGGAAAATCAAAGTGTAAAGATTTTTGGATTGTGAGCTCGGAAAACAATCCAACTGTAATCCGTGGGATTATAGTGAATTCCCAAGGGAACGCTTGGGGAGTGGACGTAGATGCTTAGGAGAGCACTGAACCACTATACTTCTTGTGTGTTTGCTTTGTGTGTCTTTCTATTTCCACTACACGCACTTAATTACTATTAACTAAACAATTCAATCTTCTAACAATTTAATTGGAAAACCAAAAAATTTAGAAGAACCAATTCACCCCCCCCCTCTTGGCTTGTCACCTTGGGTAACATCGATCACTCGTCCATTTCTGGTAAGCGTGACGGACTGCTACTTGTGCAGTAGCAGGAGGCAATTCAGATGCCGGATCAGTAATTATATACATGGTCCTCTCGTATTCCAGGGTGATCTTAAGCTTTCTAAGCCAGATTGAAAAGTTGGGATCGGTCAACTTATCATTATCTAATAATGACCTAAGTACAATTGAGTAGCCATTTCTACAAAAAATGACAACAAAGCCTAATCAGTAAATGAATCAATATAATCAAAAAATTTGGATTTTAGTCCAAAGATCCTCCCACCATTTTATACGAATCAATAGCCTCCACTTTATTCCGAAGAATTACTCCTAATTCTTTAGTGGGTACCGAAATCCATATAGACTACAGATAGGCCCGAGTATGTCTCGGCTAACCCATCTGTATCTAAGGGTAGGTTCATAACCAATTGTTTCCCCAAACAACTTTCAGTAATATCCTTTTGCCACAGGCCACTTCAGCAAGTGTGTATCACCTCTACTGAAAATTCTGGTCAGATCCAACCATCAACTTGCTGCAATAAGTTCATCACATCAGTAGATGACCAAGCTCGAGTGTGGCTCGGTGTTAGAAGTATGCCCTAGAAGCTAACGTGGCTGACGCATATTTATAATCTGGGGCACAAATTTGTAATTTGACTCTTATTAATAAATAAGATTGGGCAATTTATTTTTCATTCATGTTTTGTATGTGTCCATGAATCGTCCAAGAAATTAATAGATGATGACACATATTCTCAAAGGACTTGAGAATTTGAGGCATGTGTCATTAGGGATTAATTTCTAAATGCTCCTGATCGATGGATCCATCATGAGGGACGGTGATCGATCCGCTGAGATTAGTGCACAGATCACTTAGTCAGATGGACGAGTCTCGAGTCCATGGTGTAGAGACACTGGAGTGATTCTGCAAGAACTTGTTAGAGAACAAAGTACTGAGCATGACCAAAGATAGTGTCACATGAATGTCTATCCACTCGTCAGTGACTACATATGCTGCAGTTGTATGACTAGTCCTTTGACCTGCGATGCCTCAGCTATTCACTATGAGGTTGCTGTATTTTGACGAGCATGTGAACTTGGGCTCTAGCCATTCGGATCCTTGTAGTGCGGATTGGCTACAGTAGGTTCATTTTGGAATAGGGTTACATCTAGATGGGATCTATCGACCTTGATAGATTAGAAATGATCTTATGTGATTTATGAGACTGAGTTCGATAAATTTCTGGCCAAGTATTTTGAAAAAAGAGTTTTTCATATCTCGAACTGGAAGTCGTATAAATTTGACATATGACGGACGATGGGATTTGATGAGATATCCATAACCTCCATCACGTCAGGATCCATGATAGAGGAACTGTATCATACGCTAACTGCACCTAGAGGTTCAGACATTCCATTCTGCTGGATTGCCACCATATACTGCTAGGTATCACTAGTGGATTGTGAGACTCGAAGGCATTCACTTGGTGATCAGTGAACCCTGAGAGTAGAACTGAAATCGTTTCAGTCTACTGAAAGGAGTTTCAGTGATATTGAGATAGAGATCTCAATATGTCTCACTACCAGTCAGAATAGAATCTACGGGGTCACACACATAGAGGATTTAATTAGTCAGACTATCATAATTGTGATTTGAAATCATAATAAAAATCAATCATCAATATGATTGGTGATTGAATTAACCCTTGATTGCAATTGGATTGCAATTGGGCTGATTTAATGAGCCAAATCAAATTGGGTTCGACCCAAATTGATTTAGGTTCATGATTGGGTCAATTTGATTAAACCAAGGTTTGTGCGGATTTTAAAAATCACATGTCGTTATAGGATGAATATGACTTAAGTCATGTTCACACTATGCGGACTTTAAAGTCCACATGGCGTCGTAGGATGCATGCTCCCAAATCAATTAATTCTCCTAATAACATTAGGAATCCTAATGTGATTAGGAAATTAATCAATTCATTAAGTGGACACATGTCATGCATCTATGAGCACAAGGATTGGATACTTGGCATTAATCTAAGGGTGGGTTATAGTCCCATACTCCTAATAAGATTAGGAGAGGCCGTAAACCCAATCTATAAAAGGGTAGCAAGGGAGACATTATAAACGAATTCTCTCCTCTTCCTCTCCACGCCTCCTCTTCTTTCTTCCTTCTTCTCCATGGCAACAAGGGGTCTTCATCCTCCTCTTCTTCCACGGTAGCAAGGCAAGGAAGATCCACATGCAAGGTTACTCCTTCCTCTTCTTCCATCGCGAGCAAGGTTGAAGAAGAAAGGTTCTTCATCAAGGAGGTAAGTTGCAGATTCTTATTCCAACTTATGATAGTCATGAGAGGTCTTTGCAAGGAGCTAGCACTCCGATAAGACCCATTCTCAGATGATTAGATCCTTGTGTGGATACCTGTAGAGGTCGGACAATTGTGCGGCTCAAACAGGAACCTAGAATAGATCATCAGGCTGCGGTGTTCTACATCTGCAGAATTTTTGAAGATGAGATCTTCAAATCTAATAACTTCTGATTTTGTTTCAGTTTTATAAATCTTAATCAACCCTCCTCAGATCCTAATCTCCCCTTCCTAATGAGTTCAAAGATCTTCTGGATTTGGATCCAGAAAATTTTTTAAATTCTATGATCCGAGGCACGTTCATATGATGAACGACGTTCCGTTCGAATTCCGCTACGAACGTCGCATCGAACGGGGCGTAACTCAGTAGTTGTATCAGAGCCAAGGTTCTAGGAAGCATGATTAGGACTTAAGGATTGATTACCATATTTTTAATCTGATTTTTAAAGAAATTATGCTTGCTGGATTTTCTACGTGCTGAAATTTCAGGTTGCTGAAATTTTCAGCATGCAGATTTTTTATTTGCTATGATCTTGCAAATTATTTTAGAATTGCAATTAGATTACAATGTTTTAAATCAAGTAATGCATGATCTGAAATCTAGAGAATAGCATAATAGGTTTAAAGTTTCAGATCTGAAAATATATATAAAATACATGTAATCATAATGTTCACACTTGTTTAAGGTTATGTTTAAAACAATGTATGCATGATTAAACAAAATTTATTTGCATGAGATGTAAATAAAATCCTTAAACAATAGGACATTTACATAAGATGTAAACTGAAACAATTATGTCATTTACATAAGATGTAATCACATAATATATGAAAGGATTTCATAATTACATAAGATGTAAACTTGAATCAATACGACATTTACATAAGATGTAAATCGAATGACATATGGTATGGGGTAGATTGTTACATTAGATGTAAATCCCAAGAGACCTAAAACCTTCCTAAATCAATCGAGAGTGAACGATACATTGAGCTAGCCATATTTGATTAATTGATCTAATTGGTGTCTAGGCAAGCTCAAAGATGGTTACTTAATTAGGACCTTACTCTCTGAGTAAGAGGAGCCTCCCACCTACTTACCTGGCCAATTGATCGATTACCTCCTATGAAAAACTCAAAGTTGGAATCACTAAGATCTGATTACCCAAAATTATGTCGATTGGTCTTCCACCGTAGTAGAGTTGCTAAGATCTTTCCGGCGTTGATTAGTCTCGGCTGGATACAGTGGGCTAGTTGCATCGAAGAATTGGACCTCTCTATGAACATGAGATGTTGTGGGGTAAAGGTGGGGTTGGGCTCCAATAACTGTTAGGTGAGGACCCAATCGCAGCTTTATTTTTGCGGGATATAAGGTGGGTCTGACTTAACCAAGGAACGGGTCCAATAACTGTTAGGTGAGGTTCTTACGACTTGGAGACTAGGTTAGCTCAATATGCTTACGAAGCATTGTACAAAAGTTGTACAATCATCAGCTATGTGTCTCAAATAACTATTAGGTGAGATGACATGTAGATTGGTGGGACCGCAGCACCCCACTCGAAACCCTAAGTCGCAGGTTTCCGTATCTTTACTAGGGGAGTGTGAGAGATTCGAGAAATAGTGGAAGGATTTGATCCAATTTTGTTTTAAAAGTCCCTAAAACAAATTAATGTCAAATACAAACTTCTAATTAGAATCTTTACTCTCTGCAAATGTTAGTGGCTTCCAACCCGATAGTTCGAATTCAGATAACAATAGGCTGACCGGACCAAACTATAAAGATTGGCTCCGCAACTTGAAGATTGTCTTGAGTTGTGAAAAGATAGCTTATGTTCTTGACCATGAACTTCCGGTGTTACCAACCCGTGCAACCATGAGCAGCGTGAGATGCATGCAAAATGGTTGGATGACGACAATAAGGTTAGGTGCTACATTTTGGCATCCATGTCCAACGAATTGCAATGTCAGCATGAAAGCATGAAGACTGCTAAGGAAATACTTGATCACCTACAAGAGTTGTATGGTGAACAGAGTCGCGCAGCGAGGTTTGAAGTGTCCAAGCGGCTCTTCAAAGCTAAGATGTGTGATGGGTGATAAGTGCTAAATAATACATAAATTAATATCTTATTCATAGCACTTATCATTATTTTAATTCACATATTTTGTAAATTCAATTAAAAAATTGTGTTACCTTCATCATTGCATTTTAATAAATTATTAAAGGTAATTCGAGTTTTACTTATTTACTGATTGAGCTTAATGTATGCAGGTCAAGTCACGCTTAATTAGGTAAAGCCTAAACTACACTGCATCATTTCACAATTTTACATCCTCCAGAGTCGACTCCAAGAACTTTTCTCCAAAATCCAGTACTTCCCATTAATTCCTGACTCTTCACACATTCGCCTAAATTTTTTCCCACTCGTTCCAACTCTTTTTCCACATGATCCAATTATCTTATTTTAACAAAATCCCTTCAATTATTTATTTTTCAGATCTCAAAGCATACTATCTAGTTGCATACTATCTAGTTTCAGATCCCTTCAATGCCATTTCCCAACTCTTCCACTCCTCACATCTCGCTCTTCCTCCTCGAGCACCACGGAAGAGCTTTTCTTTCGGATATCACGTCTCCATTTCCACGTCATTCCTCCCGTCCGGATAGACTCCATCGCCCATGAAATCCAACCCGTCTCAGTTCCCCTGTTCTGACTTAATCCATCCCAGCATCCTTATCTTTCTCCACGGCCGAATCCAATCTTCTCTTCTCCCGGATTCATCCCAGCATATCCGAGTATTCCTTATCCGAATTCCGTTCATCCCGTTCGCATTCGGATATGCTTGATTCAACCATCCACATAAGAAATCTCACAAATTCTCTCCCCTGTATCACGTTCATCCGTATCCCAAAACAGAGTCCCAGCGATTTTCTGCGATCCACCTTCATCCCATCCGTTTCCTTCCATGTCCAGGTACTCCGTGATCATCCATATCCCATGCGCTCAATCCTCCAGCATCATCTTCTCAGCTCACGCGTTTGTTCCCAGCAACCCGAGCTTCACGGATCACCTCCCATTTTCCCCTGCCTTGAGTTGTTCTTTGCTTCCGGATGAGAGCAAGCAGATCCATGGATGAGCATCCCATCTTCCGCTAGATTCCAAGCTTATCCCAACTTCTTCTCAGCTCACGAATCCAGCCTTCATCCCGTTCGGATTCCCTCCATCTTCACGGGATAAACTCAAATCCCATTCCCTAGCCGTGAGCTTCTACCACGAAATCCAAGCTGCCGTGAGGATCAGATCAAGCTAACCTTCTTCCGAATAAATCCCAGCTTGCAAAACAGAGCCAGCTCGTTCATTCCATCTTCCCCAACGAGAACCACTTGTGTCACAGCACGTATTCCATATTTTCTCTTCCAAATCCGAACCAACTTGATCTCTAGCATCCACGGATTAGAACTCCCCTTCCGGATTAATCCCAGCATCCGCGATTCAAGGATCATCTCCCAACGCATCTCCCATGCTCATCCCAGCGTTCCGGATCACATTCTCCCAGCAGAACAAAGTCACACGGGATAAGCTCCAACTCCAACTGCATCCGATCATCACCTTCTTCCATCCTTATCCCGCATCCAAGCTTATCCTTCTACCCATGTGAAGAAACAGAGGAGGATGGAGGGGGAGCTAGCGGCTTATAAAAGGGGAGACGTTTCCTTCTTCGGCATCAATCTCTTCTCAGGAGGGAATACCACGGAAATAAAAAAAAGCAGAGGAGGGAGAGAGGTTTGGATATTTTGGGAATAACTTCCCATATACAAAAAATTAAGAATGAAGTGATTAGGGAAAGGAAGCCGATCGTGATGCAAATGGAAGCCCACTGCTGTGCCATTGCTGCTGTCGCCCACAACTTCATGGAAGGCTGATCTCCTCTCTAGGGCTGGATGCAGCCCTAACAAAGGGACATGGGTTTTATATTTTTTATTCTTGAAGTTGTATGAACTTATTGTTTTTAACGAATATCTTCTTTTATTTCATATTTAATTTCTGTGATTCTAAATATGAAGTTTATACAATTATTCTTCATGATCATTGAAGTAAAAATAAGATAATTCATGCTTAAGGAAGATGCGATGTGCTGCCACCTTAGATTAGGGTAGACATTTCATGCTAACTAAAGATGGATTATGCCCAAATTGCTTTTGTGAATTTCTATTTAAATGCTTATTAGGCTTGTAGCCAATTTGCATGTTAATCCAAGAATAAATTAAAATACAATTAATCCTTGTTCCGATGTTAGTGGTGAATTTCTTGCCTTAGGTTTCTCCAAACTGATATCATTTTAATTACATTTCTTATTAAATTACTTAGTTTAATAGTCTTCACAAATTCTTCCTTTTAAATATTTTTATTTTTAAGAAAACAACTGTACCCCAATCCCTGTGGATCGATACCCGTAATCACTATCCTACCAGATACATGCTATTGCGTGGTCTTTAAAACTGACTATCAATTTTTGGTGCCGTTGCCGGGGATTGCTCGCATAGTTGTTTTTCTTTTCATATAAAAAAAACTCTTTTTTAAAAAATATATACATATATATCTAAAATAAAATAAAAATATTTTCTATTTTTGTTACTTTACTTATTCCTTTTTTCTCTCTTACTAATTTTTGATTTTTCTTTTGGTATTATTTGATCAGGAATCAAAGAGAAAATTTGGGACGATCAAAAAGGAAACTATTGGAAAAGGAATGCTGTACAGGTTTGCATAAAAATAAAAAAATTGCTAGGAAAATTTTCTTTGGTAACATCTGAACTCTGCTTATTTAAATTGATTCCCAATTAGCCTGATATTTTGTGGTGATTGTTTGATTTTAATTTCAGCAAAAGTGTGAATGCATGCTTGATACACATACACCAATTAATCTGCACATAGTAAGGGCAATCACCCCAACAAGATAAGAACTGGATTTCATCATCAGATTTTTGCCCAAATTAAAATCAATTAGACGTTGGCCCCTAGGAACATTCGAGCTCAATAGGACGAAGATCACCGAAAGTTGCACCAATTTCGCTCTATGGCTCAGTTGATGTCTAGGCAAGCTTTGTCCCTGGGACGCTCCATCTGTTCGAGGCAAGTGGTTTTTAAGTGGAACCTTTGCGAACGCATCGTGACCCCCCACTTACCTGGGAGCTTACCTGGTCAACTCAGTTCATTAGACCGGATTGGAGGCTTAGGTGCCCTCTTCAAACCAGTTAGGAGCTGTCTAGTGATTTTAGGGTAAACATAAGGAATTGATGTGTTTTTCTTTTAATGCATCCTTGACTGCACTTGACTGATTAGAAGAGCTTTAATGTATGTTAGGGTGTCGTTCCAGATCTCCTGAATTAGTACCTTTTGATTCTGAGATAGAGCGTTCTATTAGGGCCCTTCGAGCTAAAATCCGCACCTATAGAACCATAGAATCTGCTCCACCTGTCGAGATGGCTGAAGAACAACTCAAACTCTTGAGGGAGTACTTTACTCCCACCATTTACACTTCTCCATCTTGCATTCGATTACCTGAGGTAGCAGCTGTACAATATGAAATAAAGTCTAGTGTGATCCAAATGCTCCCATCTTTTTATGGGCTCACTAACGAAGACCCATATAAACACCTAGATGAATTTCTTGAAATCTGTACCACTGTCAAGATTCAGAACTTCATTGATGATGCTCTGAAACATAAATTATTCCCCTTCTCCCTTAAAGACAGAGCCAAGCAATGGCTGAATTCTTTAGAAGCCGATTCGATTCGTTCCTGGGATCAAATGCAACAAGAATTCCTCAACAAGAATTTCTGGGACCTTTGCAATGCATCGTGACCCCCCCACTTACCTGGAAGCTTACCTGGTCAACTCAGTTCATTAGACTGGATTGGAGGCTTAGGTGCCCTCTTCAAACCAGTTAGGAGCTGTCTAGTGATTTTAGGGCAAACATAAGGATTTGAAGTGTTTCTTTTAATGCATGCTTGACTGCACTTGACTGATCAGAAGAGTTTTAGTGCATGCTAGGGTGTCGTTCCAGATCTCCGAAATTAGTACCTTTTAACCCTGAAATAGAGCATTCTATTAGGATCCATCGAGCCGAAATCCGTACCTATAGAACTATAGGATCTGCTCCACCTCTTGAGATGGCTGAAGAACAACCCAAACTCCTGAGGGAATACTTTACTCCCACCATTTACACTTCTCCATCTTGCATTCGATTACCTGAAGTAGCAGCTGTACAATATTAAATAAAGTCTAGTGTGATCCAAATGCTCCCATATTTTTACGGGCTCACCAACGAAGACCCATATAAACATCTAGATGAATTTCTTGAGATTTGCACCACTGTGAAGATTTAGAACTTCACTGATGATGCTATGAAACTTAGATTATTCCCCTTCTCCCTTAAAGACAGAGCCAAGCAATGGCTGAATTCTTTACAGGCTAATTCAATTCATTCCTGAGATCAAATGCAACAAGAATTTCTTAAAAAATACTTTTCCATAGGAAGAACGAACCAGTTTAGACGTGCCATCATAAGCTTCTCCCAAACCGAGGGAGAAGAATTTCATGAAACCTGGGAGAGATTTCGGAACCTAATCCGTAAATGCCCGCATCATCAGATACCTAAGTGGCAATTAGTGCAATGCTTTTATGATGGATTGTCTGATCGAAACCGTTAGATGGTTGATGCTTCTTGTGGGGGAACTTTCATGCTTAAAAATGAGCATGAAGCATGGAAATTATTTGAAAATCTCAATGAAAACTCCCTCCACCATGCTTCCTATTCTCGTCAAGCACCCCCGAGTTCTCAAAGAAAAGGGACCATTTGTGAAATAAGTCATTCTATGGACCTGTCTAGCAAGGTAGATGCATTGTCCCATAAGATTGACCAACTGATGATGGGAGGACATGTTGTTAACTCTTTCCAAGCACAAGTGTGTGATATCTGTTCTAGCCCATCTCACCCTATTCATGAGTGCCCCTCAGCATCCCAATTCTCCGAACTCATGCAAGAACACATCAATGCTGCTCAAACACAGCCCAGACCGGGTAATGACCCATTTTCCAATACATATAACCCGGGATGGCGGAATCATCCAAACTTTTCTTGAAAGCAGCAAGCTTCGAATACTGCCCAACCCTACTCCCAAAATTTTCAAAATCCTCAGATTTTTTAAACCCCACAAAATATTCATCCCTACCGTCCCTCGACTCAATTTCAACACACTCCTCCTCCACCCCAAAGAAATACAGCCTTTGAGGAGAAAGTGTTGACCGCCCTTCAAGGTTTGGAAACCATTACACAATTGGTGCACTCTCACACGCAATCCATCGCCAAGCTAAAATCCCAAATGGGGCAACTAGCTAATGCATTGAACAAGCGAGAGGAAGGATAGCTTCCAAGCCAACCACTAAGTAATCCTAGGGGACAATACATGGCTCAAGAAAATCAACTAAATACAATTCATCATGAACAAGCCAATGCTTTGACTACCCTAAGGAGTGGACGTGTAATAAACAATAAGATTGGGGAGGATAACAATAAGAAATGTATCACATGAAAATCCAAAACCTTCTTCTTCTTCTTCAGCTATTCCACCTTCTGCCAAAACTCACATTCCAAAAGTTCCATTTTCTGAAGCTCTTAATTCACCCTCTTCCTTTGGCAAAAAGGGAACTTCACTAGAGGAGATGATGGAGGTTTTCAAACAAGTCAAAATCAACCTCCCGCTTCTTGATGCTATTAGACAAGTACCCTTCTATGCCAAATTTCTCAAAGACCTTTGTACCCAAAAGCGAAAATCTAAGACACATGTGCCTAAAAAGGTCTTCCTAATTGAGCAAGTGAGTTCTATTCTCCAACATAACACCCCTCCGAAATTCAAAGATCCTGGTGCTCCCACCATCTCCTGTGTCTTAGAAAATAATTTTATTGATCGAGCATTCTTAGATCTAGGGGCAAGTATCAACCTTTTACCTTACTCAGTTTATGAGAAACTTGGGTTAGGTGAGTTAAAACCAACCTCGGTATCCCTTTAATTGGCTGATCGATCTGTAAAAACATCACGTGTGGATTAGTCTCTCGTCTATGTTCCAATTTTCTTTCCTCCCACGTCGCACTCGTATGTACCAGCTGTCTCCTCCTTCTCACGTCCGTGGATCAATCCTCAGCTCGTATGCATGTCGTTCGGGTCCACAAATAGAATAGGGTCACTCAAAATAAAGCCAGTCCCATGCTTCCCAGGCGACCGTTCCCAAGCCTCCCCTGCTTCCTTCTTGCAACCAATGCTCCACATCACAGCCGTAACCTCCTTCCAAACCAAATCCAGAGCCCGTCCAAGCCTCCCTCCGAATCATGTTCGTTTCCAAACTTCCTTCATCCATATGTTCCAGCTCCCCTATTTCACGTACATCCCGTTCGTGAGTTCTTCCCACACCCAGCCGACCACACCCATTCATATCTCAGCCATGTCCTTCCACGTCATCCCTTTCCTCCCCTGCTTTTCTTCCCGCAAATCCCTCCTGAGCTTCATCTTCCCAAATCTCCCAACGTCTCAGCACCACACGTCTTCAGCCATTCCCAATTGGATGAACATCCCAAACGATTGCCTCTCATAATATTCTTTCGAACTCACAGATCCCCTGCTCCCAGCCGAATCCAACCAGGCGCTCCCAGCCGAATCTATCATCCTCATCCCGTAGCATCCCAAATCTCCCAACCATTTCCTTCCAGCTTTCCACATCTTTCCCAACTCATCGTGCGATGCATACCTTCTTCCGCATTCCATCCGCGTGTCCTCCCTCCCGTCCGTATGAACCTAGCAACATCATGTCCGTTTCTCCCAAACAACCCCTTCTGGATTTTCTCAGCCGAACGAGCTTGCATCTTTATCCTCTTCTTCAAAATCGAACCAGCTAGATCTCTAGCATCCACAGATTAGAACTCCTCTTCCGGATTAACTCCCAGCCATCCCCTGCTTCGGAACCAAGTTCAGATCCCATCCTCTCCATGATAGCTTTCCTCCCGAGCTTCACGGCATCCAAATGCATCCTCACCTGCTTTGAAACTATCATCTTTATCTTCTTCTGAACCAAATCCAACCCGTCCCAGCTCCCCTGTTCCGACTTCATCCTT
Organism: Phoenix dactylifera; assembly: GCF_009389715.1. NCBI lineage: Eukaryota > Viridiplantae > Streptophyta > Magnoliopsida > Arecales > Arecaceae > Phoenix > Phoenix dactylifera. The sequence continues at coordinate 338,810 of NW_024067914.1, forward strand.
ATCCCGTGCATCTCCATTCTTATCTCACGGCTAGCCAGGATTCAACGTCTTCACGGATCGGAGGATGAGTTCCCCTTCTTTCGGATCATCTCCCAGCCTATCAACGAATGATTCCATGCATCATATTTCCTTCTCCACATCCGCAGCATTAGCCATTCGGATTGATTCCATCATCCACGTCTGTCACAGCCTTCCCCTATTTCGGAACCAATCTCAGCCGAACTCCCCTTGATTCATCCCAGCATTCCGGATTCATCCCATCCACTTCCTCTGTGATCCATTCGCATCCCAACTGCTAGCCGTCCCAGCTTCATCTCTTCCGAATTCCATGTTATTCTTCCCCTCCGAGATCCTCTCAAACCCACTGTTTTCCCATGCTTCAGCCGTGAGCATAGTCCCCTGCATCCACGTCGACAGTTTCCATGTCTCAGCCGCATCCAGAATCTTCTCCCACGCATTGAAGAAGCTCGGTTCCTTCATTCCCTGGATTCATGTCAATGGGATAAGCTACAACACCTCAAACACCCAGCCTTCTGCAACGAATCCGCAGCCTTCAACATCCGCAGCCAAGCTTCTCCGTATCAAGATCCGAACCACAGCAGCCCACGAATCCCTGCATGCAGCCAACGACTTGGATCCATCCTTATCTTGATGTGAAATAGGAAAAGAAGAGAGAAGTTGCAGCCTATAAAAGGCCCAGATGTGAAACAAGGGAGGGCACTTCTCTTCGGCAACTCCTTAGAATATTTTACTTGAAGGGGGAGGAGGGAGCCGGCTGATCCCAATCGACTCTTCTCAGGTAAGAAGGGAGAGAATACTTTGGGTCTTTTTGGGAATGACTTACCAAAAGAAAAAAATAATGAATTGCTAAAGAAGGAAGGAGAGAGCTAGGGAAGGGAGGAAGAAAAGAAGAAATGGGAGCGCGCTGCTGTGCCACTGCTGCTGTCGCCTCCGACTCCATGAAAGGCTGATCTTCTCTTTAGGTCCGGATGCAGCCCTAACAAAAGGATAAGGGATTTGTATTTATTTTTTTATTTCTATTCTTGGGGTTGTATGAACTTATTATTTTTAATGGATATCTTCTTTTAACTCATATTTAATTTCTGTGATTTTAAGTATGACATTTATACAACTGTTCTTCATGATCACTAAGTAAATATAAGATAGTCCATACTTAGGAAAGATGCAGTGTCCTGCCACATTAGTTTAGGATAGACATTTCATACCAACTGAAGATGGATTATTCTCAAATTACTTTTGTGAATTTCTATTTAAATGCTTATTAGGCTTGTAGCCAATTTGCATGTTAATCCAAGAATAAATTAAAATACAAATAATCCTTGTTCCGATGTTAGTGGTGAATTTCTTGTCCTAGGTTTTTCCCAAACTGATATCATTTTAATTGCATTTCTTATTAAATTGCTTAGTTTAATAGTCTTCACAAATTTTTCTTTTCGATTTTTTTTAAAAGAAAAAACAACTGCACCCCAATCCCTGTGGATCGATACCCGTAATCACTATTCTACCAGATACGTGCTATTGCATGGTCTTTAAAGTTGACTATCAATGGGCAGTCCATCCATGAACATGGTTTGAACATGATCAAGGATCTTGAGGAGCTTGAGAAGCTTGGCATGACCATGCACAAGGATTTGCAAACGGATTTGATCCTACAATCGTTGCCATGTTCATATGGGCAGTTTATTGTAAACTACCATATGAATAAAATTGAATGCACCAAACTTGAATTGTTGAATATGTTGGTGACAACTGAGGGAGCCTTGAAAGGTTCAAGGGGCACAGTTCTCACTGCTGAGCTAGCTTCTACATCCAAGAAAAAGTCTACTGGGAAGAAGAAGAAGCCTGCGAAGATGCAGAAGACTGAGAAAAAGCCGAAGAAGGAAGTGTTAGATGTATGCCCTAGAAGCCAATCTGGCGGACACATTATTAATTTTGGAACATAAATTTGTACTTGACTTTATTATTATTGAATAATAAATGGGCATCTTTTCATTCATATTGTTTATGTGTCTATGAATCGTCCAAAAATTAATAAGATGATGATACATATTCTCAAGAGTTGAGAATTTGAGCCATGTATCATTGGTGATTAATTTCTAAATGCTCCTGATCAATGGATCATCACGAGGACGTTGATCGATCCGATCAGTGCACAGATCGCTTTTCTTATGGATGGACGAGACTCGAGTCCACAGTGTAGGAACACTGAAGTGATAGTGCAGGTGCTTATTAGAGAATAAGGGTACTGAGCGTGACCAAGACAAGAAGTCACTTGGATGTCTACCCACTCGTCAGTGACTTGCTTGATGTTGCAGTAGTATGACTGGTCCTTTGACCTGCGGTGCTTCGGCTATTCACAGTGAGGTTATTGTAGTTTGACTGCACATATACATGGTCTCTAATCATATGGATCCTTGTAGTGTAGATTGGCTGCAGTAAGTTTACTGTAGGTGTAGGGTATGCACTTACATGGAATCTATCGATCTTGATAGAAGAGGAGTTGTTGCCCAAGGTGACAACCCAAGAGGGGGGGTGAATTGGGTTTTCTAAAAATTATGTTACCTAATTTTTACTTTGAATTGAATGCAGCGGAATGATAAGATGTTATTTACTTAAGTTCTAGGCAATTACAAGTAAAGTAGTGGAAAATCAAGCTAGAGCAATTATACTATGGCTTTAGGGTGCGATTGATCTAAAATTAACTTATAGTTGTATTATCAATTTTAATCTATGTGTATGGTAAGAATGGAGAGGAAGCTAAGCAAATTCTAAACAATCACTTAGAACTCTATAGAAAACAAAGCTAGAGATATTACACAATCAAGTATGAATGTAAGGCATGAAATACAAGAGATAAGGCATCACAAACACAAAGATGTATAGTGGTTCGGTGCACCCCAGCACCTACATCCACTCCCCAAGACCTCTTGGGAATTTCACTATAATTCCTCAGATTACAACCGGTTGTTTTACAAGCTCACAACCCAACTTGTTGTTTTGCGAGATCACAACGAACTCGGTCGGTTTTCACAGGCTCACCAACTAAAACCAACCGATTGTTTTTTCGGGTTCACAATCAAACCCAGTTGGTTTTCCCAAAGGCTCACCAACCACAACCTTACAATGATTGTTTTCCGGGTTCACAATCAACCCAGTTGGTTTTCCCAAAGGCTCACCAACCACAACCTTACAACGTTGGTTTTTCCTTCGGCTCACCAACAAACCTTAACCCCTTGATTCAATCCCTTGCTTGAATCAAGTTACAAGATATTAGAACAAGAATTTAAAACAAATCAAAGCTTCTTAAACAAGCAAATATAACAATATAAACAAATAGAGTAAAGAGAAGCCCTCAAACAAGTTGTGTAGATGAGGAAACTCGGCTTCTTCTTTACTTGACCCTCTTCTGATTTCGCACGAGGTAGAGGATCACTGAGGCAGCACACAGTTGGAGAGGAAGCTTTGGGATTCTCTCGGATGCTCTTCTTCTCTCTATTTTGCTTTGAATGGCCCTTTTGTGCTTTTGGGAGATTTTTCTTTGAGATCTCTTTCCTAAGTGTTTTCTCCCACTTCCATCCCTTCTTCCCTAGCTCTCCTCTTGATTTTATAGCTTTAGAGGGAGTGAAAACAAAAATCTAGCCGTTAGAGACAAAAATAGAGCCGTTGGAATCAAGAAAAAACTAGCCGTTATGCCTCCCAGCGTGCTGGAGTCGACTCGGCTGAAGTAGGAGTCGACTCGGCTGAAACAGGAGTCACTTGTGAATAGTAGTCTGTCGGCACTGTAGCTGGGAGTCGACTCCGCACTGTAGCGCTGAAGTAGGAGTCGACTCGAGCACTGTAGCGCTGAAAATCAACTTTCTGTCTTTTTGTTTGTTCTCAGTCGGAGTCGACTCGTAGAGTATCGGAGTCGACTCGAGCACTGTTTCTTGAAACTCCAGAGTGCCAGAGTCGACTCTAAACTTCCAGGAGTCGACTCGAGGACTATTCTTTTGAATTTTTCTTTGAATTTGCTCCTCCAACTTGAATCCTTTGAACTTGAAACTTGGGCCAATGAAGTGTAGCTTTCTTCCAACTCTTCTTGAGAGCTTTTGAGGCCTTCTTGTGTTTATCCAACTTGCTATGTTCCTTGCAAAACAAATTATTTTTCTTCTTGCAACACACACATTAGTATTTATACTTCAAGATTTTGTGATCATCAAAATCAATCTTTAAATCAATCTTTGGGTCATCAGTCTCCCCCTTTTTGATGATGACAAAACTTGGAGTATATGCAATATAGAATATATTGTATTCTAGAAGTAATGCATAGCTAAGTTGCATAAAGTAGAAAATATATATCTTTAATATATACTTCATGATAATGCTTTAGATTTAATCAACTTAACATAATCAACACATAAAGCATTATGAGCATATACTTCATGATAATGCTTTAGATTTAATCAACTTAACATAATCAACACATAAAGCATTATGAGCATATACTTAGATATTTCTCCCCCTTTTTGACAACATCAAAAAGATAGTGAAACATTAAGCACAAAGATAAGAATACTCAAATATTTCTTATTGTACTCTGATTTGCATGTCAAATTATTGCAAGAATATGAATCATATAACTCAAGGCAATAATGTTGGAAAAAGATTAATGAGCATAGACCAGAGCCAATTAAGATAATTTCAGAGCAGAACACATCGAATGTGATTCCAAAGATAGTTTTCAAATCAAGTGTAGGTGGAATCTTTCTTAAGTTAATTCAAGAAGTACCACAAATGATATTCAAAAAAAGCACGAATGGAAATCTAACCCTTCTTTAATAATAAGTATGAAAGCTTGTTCATTTAAGATCTTTTGTCCAATATATTAAGTATTTTAGCAACATGAGAACAATTTAACTAATTTTCAGAGTATATCAGCAATATATTAAGTATGATTGCAAAGTTCTTTTATGATGTAAAAATATTGTGGCATAAATACCAAAACATGAATTCATGCAATTTATGATATATCTTAGAGCATACATAAAATTCAAAGCTTTGAAGGTTCTTTTAAAGCTCTTTTAAAGACTTTATTCCTTTAAAAAGAAGCACATTTTGGTACATATAATAATAAATTGGCACAAAAATTGAAGTTCTAAAGAACAAGCCAATAAGAACTTATTAGTGAATTCCAAAAATAGGTTTTCTAAGAGATACTCAAAAAAATTCAACACATTATTCTCCCCCTTTTTTATTAAATTAGAGGCTCTTAAGATCAACTATTTGAGTTGCAATTTGATTCATGATTGATGCATAAGATATACTAACCAAATAACAAGCCTCAAGGTGTATCGTAAAGATTTTCAGATTAAATTTCAGATGATACATATTGGAGAATATTATGATCACTTTTCATTTAGTATTCTTTCTCTCTCCTTTAGTTATGGATTTATGCGATTAAGTTCCATATGATCTTTCCTTCTGAAATTTTCTTTCTTCCTCTTAATTGATCGTTCCATTTAAGAGTTTAGAATTTGAAGATAATGTTCAATAAAATTGTCAATCTCGAAAATATATTTTCTATAAGTTTCAACATATTTTCATAAGACTCAAGGTTTGAGATAAGACAACCTTTATAGAACTCATCTTAAGATATAAACTTATTATGTAACTAAAGCAAGTCACGCAATATAAGGAGGTTCATCAAAATCAATCAATAAAATATTCAAGATATTCATCAAATGGATGTAGCCTTTTGCATTTAGATTGAATATCTAAAGCTCCCCCTCAAAAGATGCATTCTTCTTTAATCATTCTTTTCTTTGTTGAATTTCAGATTTTGATGATAAGCGTGAATAGAACTGAAATTCTATGATATCGAGAATGTAGAGTGATCTAGAATTATTCAAAATTTGTAGCAATTACTCTTTCTAATCCTTCAAGAACAAGTTATGCTTTCTCTTAATCTTTGAGAAAATGTATAGAAATATTAATTAGAAAATGATTCATTTGAAGCTCAATTTCTTTCAAAAGCATTTACATTTTCTTTCTTTTAAGAATTATTTGAGTGAGCTGAAATATTTCTAGCTTTAAGATCATTCACCCCTTTTTTTTAAAAATATATATATATATATTAATGGAAGTCTTTAAGAATATAGGAGAGAAAAATATATAGATGATCATTGAAGTATGTATATTTATAGAACTCAATTTCTTAATCATAGTTTTTCAGCAATGTATACATGAAGCACAATAAATTTTTTCAATATCAAAATAAAATCATATATTTAAAAAATATTTGTTTGCAATCAAGATCATCGAAAGACACATCATTTAGACCAATATTAGTACACTTTAAAGATAAGAAATGATATGTTTCAGATGCGTATCGGGGCAAGCAATCAAGGCATCAGAATTATTCTATTTTTCTTAAACTGTAGTTTTATCTAGAAATTCATATTGAGTTTAAGCTTTTATACAAAATCAGATTCTGAATTTCATAAAGATTCTCAAGGAGGCTTTCAAAGTTGTAATTTGAGATATGTATCTTCCACATTGTAGCTCATCTTAAATCATTACGATTGAAAACATATATTTCAAACATATTAGAGCATATTCAGAATTTTTGTATTTAATGTTGAGTTTTGGTACGAATTAGAACATTATATACCAAATTTAGGCAAGTTGAAGGATATACCAAATTTAGGCAAGTTAAAGGATAAAACAAAATCAATTCATTTTGCCTAAATAGAGATATCCTTCTCTTCTCCTTTTTACAAATTTATTCAACTTTCAGATTTTAAAGATGATTGTGAACGACAAATCTGAAATTTCTTTTCAATAATACCAAAAAAAAATTTTATGTAGTATTTCAAACATTCAATCAAATTGTCCAAGCATGGAGCATTACAAAATATTGAGAACCCATAATTCAAGACATCATGCCACATGCAAAATATATTATGTGTTAAGTCATGCATTAAAATATTAAGAACAAGCATGTCAATGATCAAAATCAATTCTTTTCAAATAAACTTCCCCTATTTAAATATAATCTTGGACTGATTTCATCCTTAAAGTGTGTTTTCAAGTGATTAAAAAATTTGACTTGATTCTTCTTATATACTTTCATTTACTTTGTCTTTTATTTTTACTTTCTTATGCTCTATACTCTATTTGCTCCCTATCCGGTGAAGTTGGAAGGGGCACGAGGTACTACTACTAGCCTCCCTCTTGTGCCATCCTAATATGCCCTACACCAAATAGTTGGGTCAAATAGTATCGGATACTACCACTAGCCTCCCCATTGGCACCATCCCTGTGATGAGCAATATAGAAAGGTTAAAAAGTTCACTTCAAACTCTCTCTGTTTAAGCGTAATTAATTACGGATTTTATCCCTTCCAAAAGAATGCTCACACAAGTCTTACAAATGTGCCGAATATATTATGCTTGTTTTGCTTTTCCTTAAGATTGGAGTATTTGCCTTTACTTAGATTTTACTTCTCTTGAATAATATCCATTTTCTTTTCTTTATCTCTCTCTCTTTTTGTTATTCTCAAGTAATTTACATGAAAGAGCAGAATAAAGAAATAATCTTATGTATCATATAAATGTATATCATGCAAACAACATTTTCATTATGCTCAAGAATTCATAGCTTCTCACAAGTCATTTTAAATCAACATTTTAAGCATATACTTGTGTATTTCATGGTTATGATATAGTCAAAGAAATATTTTAGTTTGAGCAAACCATGAAACAATTTCTAAAAGCATAAATCAATTAATACATATATGGACATGATATCAAAAGATTAATAATTAAAGATTTTAATCATGCCATAATAAGATTTAAGTTATTGACTTTGCTCAGCTAATTTATGAGAGAGGTATCTAATTTATGGTTATATATATATATGGACATTCTGTATTCTTCAAGTCAAATACCTACTAGATTTCTTATGTGTAAACTTTTGGCTGAAGAAGGTCCTCTCTCTTGTTTGCATGTGAATGTATATTGTATCTTACGTGGAGGTGTCCTTCAAGTTGAAATCTCTCATTTTCTTGCTCAAGGATCCTGCATTATTAACAAACTCCTTTTCTTTCTTGAAAGAAAGTCATTAGTTTCTTCAAGATATAAAACATTCATCCAACATATTTTTAACTAGATGACTTAATATAAGATATGATAATAGTTGAATGTTGAGTCACTTTACTCAAGAGATTGCCTAAATATAAGCAAGTACATATCACTTGAACTAAAGAGATAGTTTCATTAACCAAGATGGTTCAAGGACAAGCATGTGAGGCAATAGAAAGATTCATCAAGATCAAATTAATTTCTTATTTTCAAAATCAATTTAGCTTAGATTCTATTTGCTTAAGATAATTATCAATAAGACATGCTAGCTAAGTTTTGATCAAATTGCCTTAAACAATTATTTCTATCAAAATTCAGATTATGATTCATTTGTTATCAATAAAATATGATTCATTAGAGTTAGATTGAAGTCTTGCACAAGGGCACATAATGAGCATACAATCTGGTCTACTAGCTGTATGATAAAATAATTATTCTATCATGCTTCAATACAGCTTTAAAACAATAGATCTACATTGCTCATCCTTTTCAAATTCTACAAGATGGGGTCATAGACATACCTTCTTCATGCCAATCTTCTATAAGAGTTTTCTTGTGGACTAACTTTGGTCAATGAAGATCCCCTTCCTTGTTTATCTTAATTTGGAGTTCGAGAAAAAATGTTAATTCATTCATTACACATATTTCAAACTCACTTTGCATGAGCTTAGTAAAATCTCCATATAAATCTTCATTAGTAGAACCAAAGATGATGCCATCAATGTATGCTTTGAGCAAGCAAGATATCACAAATTCTTCTTTTTTAATGTATAGATTTATCATTATTACTTTTTATCAAAAGGTTACTCAAGCTTTTATATATCATGCTTTTGATGCTTGTTCCAAATCACATATTGCTTTATCATATTTGTAATGAGTGTTTTCAAATAAGGTGGTTATTTTACATAGATCTTTTTTAATGAAATAACCACATAGGAGTGCATTCTACAGATTCATTTGACAGAATATAAAGCTCATAAAGCAAGCAAATGATAATGGTGATCTTTACTTCTAATCATGCAAGAATTTTATCAAGATCTATTTCATCTTTTCTTGATTTAGTCTTTTAGTAGTTATCAATTTTTCTTCATTAAGTGCATTTCTGAAAAACTCAATTTGGTTCTAATTATTAACAAGTTTCAGATTGTTATATGTAAAAGATTAATCATATACATATATAATTTGATTTTAGTATCTTGATAATAAATCATTAGTCTCATAAAGAATAAAATGAATTGATATTTCTACAACTAGAATCTTTTCATTGAATGTTCTATATGCATTGCTTGATGAATGATATCCAAAGATAGAAATATCTTTATCTGATTTGGCATTATTTTCAAAAGATTATATCAAGCATCACATATACTACTGAAAAATATGAAAGATATGCAATAGATCATTTTTTATTTTTCAGAAGATCAAATGGAGTTTTCATCAAAAAATAGATCTAATAGAAACCATATATATGACAAGCAATGATGATAGCTTTTAAAAAAAAATCATTTAAGTAGATGACTATCATACAACATTGCCTTTTTCATTTCTTCAAGGATTCTATTAATCCTATTTTACTTATGGTGTTCTTGGTGCAGAAACAATTGTATTCAATATTATTTTCTGTGCACAGCTTAATACAAAATTGGTTTTCAAAACTATGCCATGATACTTCTTTATTTTCATAGTTTGCAAACCTTTTTCATTTGAACCCTTTTTGTGAGTTTGTGCCAATGTAGAAAATATTTCAATTTGAGTGCCAAGAACAAAACTAATGTAAGCTTTTGAAAACTTAGTAATGGAAACAACATCTTTAGATTTAGAAATTGATTTTTGTTTGTTTCCTTAGTTAACATGCATAGTAAACTTTGACCTTTCAGAAGATTGGCAAGGTCTTTTGAGATTAAGTACATACTAGCATGAGTTGATTTTATATGCCAAAGATGGTTTCTTTAATCTTGGTATTCATAGTGCATATATTCAAAGGTATACCAAGTACACATTTTCATATCTATGATCGATAAACAATAATGCCATGGATAAAAACTCTCAATCAAGCATATAGAGAATTCATAGAGTTATTCTTAATAAATTGATTAATCATTTAGCAACTTATCCAATAGTGAGTAAAGTATACTATAAAATGAAGTGATTTGATTATATTTCCAAAAGTATTTTCTATATCACAAAATTGATCAATACTTGCAATTCATATTTTAATCAAATACTAAAGCAAAAATAATGATGAGATGCAAGGGTTACTGATTTCATTATTATTATTTTTTAATTACTTTTCATAAGTATATTTTAAGTTTCATTTTTTTTGACGTGTGTCTAGAACACCCATTTGTATGAAAGTTCTATTTGTTCCATGGGTATCTTGGCACACCTACATCTACATCCTCATATTTTCATTTTGGGTACCCAAGCTTGCTTGGGTCCTTGAGAGTTAGGACATATGATTCCTTTTGGAACCCAAATTTGTTTAATTGTAATAACTTTACCACTTGATTTAATTATGTTAGAACGATAGGTAAAGTTGTTATGCCCATTTTTTTCATGTTTGAAATAAGTTATCTTATTTAATGGTTTGCTTGGTGAATTGATAACCTTTTTCTCTAGAGATTTATTGTTAAGTAAAGGAGTCAAGCCAAGTTTTGATTTATCATAAGCAACATATTGGCTTTCAAACATCATTTTTAATCTTTCTGAACTTACAGTGAATTTGTTAATAAAAGATTTTAATTGGTTAATTTCTTTACTTAAGTTTTGATTTTCTTTAATTAAACTCTGATTTTTTTGAATCAATTGTTCTAAATTTAACCTTAAGCTTTCATTTTCAGAATTTAGTTTATCTTGTATTTCATCACTAGAATTTCTTTCTTTTGAAATTTTCAGATTTAGTTTCTTAAGATTTTTATTCTTTATAGCTAATTTTCTACATTCACCATACAAATCATGAAAAACATTTAATAATTCATCATAAGGGAATTCTTCTTGAGAATCATTTGATATAAAGGTAGATTCAGATTTTACCTTATCTTCTTGTGCCATGAAGCACAAGTTAGTTACCTCTTGTAGTTCTTTGGAGCTAATATCATCATTGTTGCTCCTAGCTTTCATTTTCTTGTTTGACTCTTTCTTGGTCAAGGCTTTCTTCCTTTTTATCTCTTTCTTTCTTTCATCTAGCTTCCTCTTCTTCTTTGTCTTTAGGAAGCTTTTGAATTTTTTTGTTGTTCTTTCTTCCTCGAGTCGACTCGGGTTTACTTGGAGTCGACTCGACTGACTTGAGAGTCGACTCGAGATCTTCGGGAGACGTCTCGCTCTCAGAGGCCTAAAAGATGATTCTCTGTCTTTTGAACTGTTCTGCCTCGGAGTCGACTCGGGCCTTGTTGGAGTCGACTCGTTCACAGGATCTCCAAGACTGAGTTTTTGCCTTTCAGACTGTTTTTCTCTAGGAGTCGACTCGGACAAACTGGGAGTCGACTCGGCTAATGTGGAAGATTCTGCAGTCTGATTGTTAGTATGCAATTGAAGCACATGTGAGCTAATCTGAGATTTATCATAAATATTTCTTAAAGTATCCCAGATTTCTTTAGCAGATAAGCATGCAGAAATCTTATGAAATATAGATTCATGGATAGCACAATATAGAATGTTCATAGCATTAGAATTCAATTGTGCTAGGTCTTTTTCATTGACAGCTTGAGAGAGTGTGTGAGGGCCATTTATAATGATATTCCATATTTTATAGTTTTGTGATTGAACAAAAATTTTTATTCTAGCTTCCCATTGAATACAGTAAGTTCCATCAAAAGGTGGAGGTCTGTTTATGGAAAGTCCCTCGGCAAATAATGTATTATGTGGGGTTGTCATAATCTTTAGCTCTAGTCGGTTAAGACTATAATTAATAGAAGAGCACCTGCTCTGATACCACTTGTTGCCCAAGGTGACAACCCAAGAGGGGGGGTGAATTGGGTTTTCTAAAAATTATGTTACCTAATTTTTACTTTGAATTGAATGCAGCGGAATGATAAGAAACATTATTTACTTAAGCTCTAGGCAATTACAAATAAAGTAGTGGAAAATCAAGCTAGAGCAATTATACTATGGCTTTAGGGTGCGATTGATCTAAAATTAACTTATAGTTGTATTATCAATTTTAATCTATGTGTATGGTAAGAATGGAGAGAAAGCTAAGCAAATTCTAAACAATCACTTAGAACTCTATAGAAAACAAAGCTAGAGATATTACACAATCAAGTATGAATGTAAGGCATGAAATACAAGAGATAAGGCATCACAAACACAAAGATGTATAGTGGTTCGGTGCACCCCAGCACCTACATCCACTCTCCAAGACCTCTTGGGAATTTCAGTATAATCCCTCAGATTACAACCGGTTGTTTTACAAGCTCACAACCTAACTTGTTGTTTTGCGAGATCACAACGAACTCGGTCGGTTTTCACAGGCTCACCGACTAAAACCAACCGATTGTTTTTCCGGGTTCACAATCAAACCCAGTTGGTTTTCCCAAAGGCTCACCAACCACAACCTTACAACGATTGTTTTCCGGGTTCACAATCAACCCAGTTGGTTTTCCCAAAGGCTCACCAACCACAACCTTACAACGTTGGTTTTTCCTTCGGCTCACCAACAAACCTTAACCCCTTGATTCAATCCCTTGATTGAATCAAGTTACAAGATATTAGAACAAGAATTTAAAACAAATCAAAGCTTCTTAAACAAGCAAATATAACAATATAAACAAATAGAGTAAAGAGAAGCCCTCAAACAAGTTGTGTAGATGAGGAAACTCGGCTTCTTCTTTACTTGACCCTCTTCTGATTTCGCACGAGGTAGAGGATCACTGAGGCAGCACACAGTTGGAGAGGAAGCTTTGGGATTCACTCGGATGCTCTTCTTCTCTCTATTTTGCTTTGAATGGCCCTTTTGTGCTTTTGGGAGATTTTTCTTTGAGATCTCTTTCCTAAGTGTTTTCTCCCACTTCCATCCCTTTTTCCCTAGCTCTCCTCTTGATTTTATAGCTTTAGAGGGAGTGGAAACAAAAATCTAGCCGTTAGAGACAAAAATAGAGCCGTTGGAATCAAGAAAAAACTAGCCGTTATGCCTCCCAGCGTGCTGGAGTCGACTCGGCTGAAGTAGGAGTCGACTCGGTTGAAACAGGAGTCACTTGTGAATAGTAGTCTGTCGGCACTGTAGCTGGGAGTCGACTCCGCACTGTAGCGCTGAAGTAGGAGTCGACTCGAGCACTGTAGCGCTGAAAATCAACTTTCTGTCTTTTTGTTTGTTCTCAGTCGGAGTCGACTCGTAGAGTATCGGAGTCGACTCGAGCACTGTTTCTTGAAACTCCAGAGTGCCAGAGTCGACTCTAAACTTCCAGAAGTCGACTCGAGGACTATTCTTTTGAATTTTTCTTTGAATTTGCTCCTCCAACTTGAATCCTTTGAACTTGAAACTTGGACCAATGAAGTGTAGCTTTCTTCCAACTCTTCTTGAGAGCTTTTGAGGCCTTCTTGTGTTTATCCAACTTGCTATATTCCTTGCAAAACAAATTATTTTTCTTCTTGCAACACACACATTAGTATTTATACTTCAAGGTTTTGTGATCATCAAAATCAATCTTTAAATCAATCTTTGGGTCATCAGGAGTGATCCTATGTGATTTATTAGACTGAGTTCTAAGATCTTGGCTAGGGCAGTAATATACAGTGGAGAAAGAGTTTTCTCCACTATCGAACTCAAGTCGAATAAATCTAGACATATGATAGACGACGGGGTTTGACGAGTTATCCATGACCTCCGGTCTGTAGGAATCCACGATAGAAGGACTGTATCATACGATAACTGCACCTAGGGGTTCATCATTCTATTCTGTTGGATAGCCACTACATACTGCTAGGTGATACTGGTGGATGGTGAGACTCACAGGGATCATCTTGATGGTCGATAATCCCTGGTGAGTTGAGTTGGAATTGTTTCAACCCATTGAAAGGAGTTTTCAATGATATTATGATAGAGATCGCAATATATCTCACTACCAGTCAGAATAGAACCTATGGGGTCACACACATTAGAGGTAATGACCGATCCGATGGTTGAATTGTGATTAAGAATCACATATGATCAATTAGATTGATAATTGGTTAACCCGCTAAGAGTTAGTGGTTAGAAGAAGGAATAATTACAATCGGATTACAATTTAATTTAATTAATTGGACTTGATCACGAGTCCTACTTAGAGTAGGATTCTTGGAGTCCTAATTGGATTAGAATTTCAAATTAAATTAAAATCCTACTTGGAGTAGGATTTCTAAAGTCCTAATTGCCTTAGGGCTGAAATTTAATAAGTCCTAATTAGATTAGGATTTTCTTAAGTCCTAATTAATTTTAATTTTAATCTAATTAATTAAATAACTTCTAATTGGATTAGGATTGAAGAGTTCAATTGAGTCATGGTTCAATTAAATTCTAATTGGATTAGAATTTGGAGAAATTAAAATGGGTGTACATAATCCTATTTTGAATAGGATTGGACCCATCCTTTGGACCCAACCCTCCCTACTTGATTTGATCAACTAGGGGCTGACCATATGGGAGAAGAGGGAGGGGCCCATGCCTCTCCCTTGGCTGGTGGCGTGAAGGAAAAAGGAGGGGCCATGCCCCTCCTATTTGAATTCAAAATAGGGATAAAGATGGGCTCCTAAAATTTAGGAGCTCATCCTTATCCACACACCATAAAAGAAGGGGGTCAAGGGGCTGCGAATTTTTGAGGGAATTCCCTTCATTTTCAGCCGTGAAGACCTCTCCTCTCTTCCTCCTTTCATCCGCAATCAGCAAGAAGAAAAGAAGAGGAGGCTTTCATCTTCTCTTGGTCTTTCTTCCTTGGTTCTAGCGTATGGAAAAGAAAAGGCTGCAAAGGGCCTTTTACTCTTCTTCCTAGATTCCTTCTTCATCTTTCTCTTCTCAAGGCAATCAAGAGTTGATTCAAAGGAGAGGATCTCAGCCATCTATAGCCATCTCTGCAAGGGAGCTAGCACGCCGGGGAGATCCAAAGGCATCGATCGATTCATTACTTTGTGTGGATGCCTGTAGAGGCCGGACGCGTGTGCGGCTTCCACTGAACTTTCATCAAATACTGTTGGAAATTGTATCCTAAGAGTCAATCGTCAGTGCGCTGATGATTAAATTTTGTAAATGAATTGATAAATTAATAAAATATTATTTGGCATTGTTCATCATTTCATTGTACATCTTCAAATGAACTCTTATATGATGAAGTCCATAGGACTTGTTTTATGATAAAGGAGGATTTATCTTCAAGTCCTTAAAACTGTTCGCGATCAAATGATATGCTGTTACTAGTACGACAGCATTATCGAGATTAGGTCATTGTGTGACATATACGTTGGTTGTCCTCTTAACCAAGAAGTGTGGAGACACTGATATGTCACATAGGTGAAGTGTAGGAGTACATTTCACTGAACATGACCAATTCCAGAATGCTCTACTATTAAGAGATGTTCCGAGTGGATATGGGTATAAGTTTGGCCCTCTGACCTGAGACCGCAACCTGTGACTAGCAAGCAACTCCCTGTACTTTGGTACCGGACTACCTGAATTTCTAATTCAGTGACGGAAGGTCACTGGGTATAGTCAAGTACTTGCATAGTCAATTGTGAGTCAAGATAGAATTGACCCCTCCTGAAAATAGGAGATAATGCCTTGTGTTCAATTTAACAAAACCTTGGCCAGTATAATCCTTGTGAGAAGTCATAAGATTTCTAAAGTTGAATCATATCATGGATGCACTTATTACAGAGTTGACAGAACTCTGAAGTCATTCTGGCATTTAGGAGTCATAGGGATAAATTATACGGTAACCATAGTCCAAGGGTTCTTGAATTTTGCTTTACGATCATTCGTCCTATTCGGACGTCGGGTACCATTGCTAGATGGTCATTTCGATTAGTACAAAAAGTTGTTCTTGTGCTACCGGCTTAGGTTCGAACCTATGGGGTCACACGCATAGAAGTTTCTAGGTTGATCAAATGGCTGATTAATGATTAAGAATCATTCAGGGATAATTTGGTCAATTCGATTGACAAAATTATTCTAAGCAAAAGTTGCATTAAAATAATTATTGAATTATTGGAGGGTTAATTAGTAATTGGATTACTAATAAATTCAATTTGATTGAATTATTGGACTTTAATTAAGCCAAATTGAATTAGATTCAATTTGGGCTAAATTAGAGTTTGACTTAATTCGTTCGGGTTCGACCCGAGCCGATTGGGCATAACCTAATTGATCGAACTTGACCTAATTTGATTGGAATTGACTCTAGTCAATTAAGAGTCATTATTATGAAGAATTAAGTGGAATTAATTGCAATTGGATTGCAGTTGGGCTGATTTAATGAGCCAAATCAAATTGGATTCGACCCAAATTAATTTGGGTTCATGATTGGGTCAATTTGATTAAACCAAGGTTTGTGCGGATTTTAAAGACCACATATCATCGTAGGATGAATATGACTTAAGTCATGTTCACACTATGCGGACTTTAAAGTCCACATGGCGTCGTAGGATGCATGCTCCCAAATCAATTAATTCTCCTAATGAGATTAGGAATCCTAATGTGATTAGGAAATTAATCAATTCATTAAGTGGACACATGTCATGCATCTATGAGCACAAGGATTGGACACTTGGCATTAATCCAAGGGTGGGTTATAGTCCCATATTCCTAATAAGATTAGGAGAAGCCCTAAACCCAATCTATAAACGGGTAGCAAGAGAGACATTATGAATGAATTCTCTCCTCTTCCTCTCCACGCCAAGGGTTTAGTGATTATGATTTTTTTTAGAACTTAGAGTTCTGAAAAATTCAGAAAAAGGATCACTTCTTTACTTCTCCTCTTCTCCTTCTTCATCTTCTTCCTTCATCTCATAAGATCAATCAAAGGTTGATTGATTTTAGGAAGAACAAAATCAGCCACAGCAGGATTCCGCGCAAGCTAGCACTTCCGCGGGATCAGATCAACCCGGAGCTTCGCGTGGATCATCCGTAGAGGCCAGACACGTGTGGCTACGAGGCTCGACTTTCAGATCTTCAAATCTAACCTCTTCATCATAAGGTATGAGATTTATTTTATCTTAGTTAGGTTTAGAACTTAACAAGGATTGCTGATTTTCTAATTCTATGGTTAATCATACTTATAACTATTTTTACATAAATAGTTTAAACGTTCCTGTAATTTATTTTTGAGATATGATCTCCCTTGCATGCTTGGAATTAAAGAGTTTAATTCTATCTTTCCGCTGCATTTTTCTGAAAATTTTTAAAATTACATGCATGCAAAAATCGGCTTTTTTCCTTCAATAGTCCCACATCGGAAAGACTCGTTCTAGAACCTGGGCATATGAGGCGGGTGTCTCCTAATCCTGCAGACGTATTTTGGGAGGAAAAAAAAATCGAAGAGGGATGAAGGACGCTTGCGTGAAGCTCCGGAACCGGACAATATCTGGTAGGGGAGCTCTACGGTCCCTCCTCATGTAGCCCCCACGTGGGCACTGGGTGCCTCACATGCCCCGAGGAGGCGGGGGCGTGACAATTGGTATCAGAGTCAGGTTGAATGTTTAAACAATTTATGCTTAAAATAATTGTAATTAAATATGATATTTATAAATATGTTTAAATCAAATCTAAAGAAGATTTATGAATGATTTAATTACTATTTTTGCATGATTAACTAGATCTGAAATTTGGATGCATGTGATGCATGTTTTATGATTAATATATGTGATATATTGAACATGTAAAATTTGAAATCATAAACTTATTTAGATTAGATCTAAATGCAATTTATGATCCTTTTAATCTCTGATTTTGTAAGACATATAAGATCTGAGAATAAATGCTTATGATGCATGTTATTTAAGTTAATTCATGTTAGTTTATATATGTGATATATGAACATAAATCGTTAATGATTTAAACATGAATTAAATATGAAATCAGAATGTTTAATTCATAAATTTAGATCTGATTTTAAGAACTAAAAATTTGTAATTAACATCAAATTTAAGACTTATACAATGATCTAAAATTTTTTCATAAAACTACACTTAATTAAGAATTAAGTGACCTAGAATTGTGAATTGAATTTCAATGACAAATTGCATAAGTCTTGGGGGTTTGGGTTAGCTCAAGTCAAGTTCTCTAATTGGGTTAGACCTAAGGTTAGAATCAAATCATGGAATGATTGAGTTAATTGATTAAATCTAACTAAGTAGTAATTAGATCAAATCAAGATAACTCAATTCAATTTACAATAGTTATAGATTGATCGGTTTCATGTTTTTGATCAGACCAAGATGGAACTTGATTTAGGCTCCGTGGTTGAGCCCGAGTCGTTAGGATGGTCAAAATCAAAATTGATTAATCAGTCGGTGTCTAAGGTAAGTTTGACAGACTCGACCGGTGGTTTTTAATTGGGAGCTACTCGCACTGATGCGTCTTTGTCGAGTTAATGGCATATTCCTTCTACCGATCTCACTTACCTGGCCGATTTGGTCAATCATTTTTTGATTGGATCATTTAATGATTCGAGTTAACCCATGCCTGTAAGGAAAATCAGTTTGACTGATTTAGGTGCCTCCTTAACCGATTTGAATCTAATTCTTTATAATCTGACTTGGTGAAATCAGTGGGAGAATTTAGGTTAACCGGATCTTCTTATCTATCCTAATTTAATCCTCTAAAATTATTAGGTCCTTAAAATGAAATAGTTATGGGGATAACTAGGTCATTGCCTCCCATTAAGTTAGATGAAAATGAGTCCAATGTTTCGATAATCATTGGAGGCGCCACACGCCTGGTGCTTATCGGGCATTGGAATTGTCATTTGATATATGATGAGTCGAATGTACCTTCAATAGGTGGTCAGGTGGGCCGAGCCACACTCGGGCTTGGTCATCTATTAGTTGATTACACGGAATCCTATCATTTAATGGTTGGACCTAACCAGAATCTTCGGTGGAGGCGCCACACGCCTGCCAAAGAGACTGGGGCAAAATTATCACTAGAAATTATTTGGTGAAACAATTGGTTCAGAACCTAATAGGTGCATATGGGTTGGCCGAGCCACACTCGGGCCCATATGCGATCAATTGGGTTCTAGTGCTCACTAAAGATTTAAGTGTAATTCTTCGAATTTGAGGTAGAGGTTACAAATTTGTATAAAATAGTGGAAGGACCTTTAGACTAAAGTCCAAGTCTTTAGGGTATTGTCAATTCATATACTGATAGCCGATTTTCTTTTTATGCAGAAATGGCCACTAATTTGTCACTTCGTTCATTGTTGGATAATGACAAGTTGACTGAACCCAATTTCAATAACTGGCTTAGAAAACTTAAGATTGTGCTAGAGCATGAATGGATCCTTAATGTGATAACAGATCCAGCACCTAAGCAGCCTGCTGCTAATGCACGGGGTGCGGTCAGAGAAACTTATCGGAAGTGGCTCAGTGATCGTATCACTGTCCGATGCATTATGCTTGCTGCAATGAGCGACGAGTTCAGTCACCGGTTCGAGAACGCCCAGCCCGAAGAAATCATTCAAGTGTTGAACGAATCTTTTGGCACTTCCGACGATGTTGAAAGACACAAGACTAGTTGTGCTATTTTCAGCACACGGATGAAGGATGGGGCATCAGTGACTGATCATGTATTGTACATGATTGAGTTGATTGAGCGTCTGAGCACTCTCAGTTTTCCCCTTTATGATCAATTGGGGAAAGATGCTATACTGAACTCTCTTCCTGGTTCGTACCACCCATTTCTCACCAACTTTCGTATGACGAAACCGGTAGTAAATTATCACCAATTATTGGGTTTACTACAAACTTTTGAGAAGGATCACCAACTCCTAAAAGGGTCGGTGAATTTAGTGGAATGTTCGTCCAAGGGTCTGTTGGAAACCTGCCTATGCCGCAGAAAATTTAAAAAAATTTCAGATGCAGTGGAAGAGGCATAAGCGGGATCAATCGTTCATCCTATGAACGTTGTTCAATAGCCGTTCGTAGATAGATTGGAATTAAAAACTTTTAAACTAATTATGAAGATCAGATCTTCACCTTGTGCGAGTAGATGATCACCGCAAACTGAAGTTCGTGGTTTAGGATGAAGGTTCGCTTGAAGCCGTTCACGCGTCCGGCCTCTACGGGTATCCACACGAAGTAGAGATCCGATCAAAGCTTCCTTGTCTCCCCGGGGTGCTAGCTCCCTTGCAGAGACTTCTTTTAATGATTGATGTCCTCCCTTTGAATCAACCCTTGATTGTGCTTGGGAGGAGGAAGAAGAAGAATGAAGAAAAGTAAAGGAACAAAGCCCCTGCAGCCTTCTTTCTTTTTCCTGCGTTGGAAGGAGGAAGGGAGGATGAAGAGGCCACCAACACCTTTTCTTTTGCTTCCCTTGCTTGCGGCTGAACCAAGAGGAGGAAGAGAGGGGGAGTACGGCTAAGGAGGAGAGGGCTTCAATACCCTAGGTGCCGCCCCCTTCTTCCCCTTTTAAAGCATGTAGGGCTCCTACAAGTTAGGAGCCCTTTGATTTATTTCCAAGAGGGGCGTCGGCCCCTCTTGTTGTGCTGCACCATGCAAGGAAGAGGAGGAGGGGCGTGAGCCCCTCTTCATATGTTGCCCTAGTCCTCCTCTAAGGAGGATTGGGAGGCCCCTATTTGGTTTAGTCATAATCATATTAGGCTTTAACCAAATCATGAACCATTTGGGTTTAATCTAGGTAAGTCCTAATCCAATTAGAACTCAAATCAATTATGGCTCAATTGAACTCTTCAATCTTAATCCAATTAGGAGTCTTGTTGATTCATTAGATTAATAATTAATTAGGACCTAAGAAATCCTAATCTAATTAGGATTTATTCAATTTTAGTCCTAATCCAATTAGGACTCTAATTTGAATCCGAAGTCCTAATCCAATTAGGACTTCTAGGAATCCTATTCTAAGTAGGAATCCAAATTGAATTCAAAATCCTAATTCAATTAGATTTGTAGGAATCCTATTATAAGTAGGACTCCCAGTCCTACTTCAAGTAGGATTTCTAGTCTTAATCCAATTAGGACTCCAAAAATCCTACTCCAAGTAGGATTCGTGTTTAAGTCCAATTAATTAATTCCTATTGTTCCTTCTTCAACTGATCATCAATCGAATTGATTACTCGTAATTTATAATTATATTTCAACCATCGGATCGGTCAATACCTCTAGTGTGTATGACCCCATAGGTTCTATTATGACTGGTAGTGAGATATATTGCGATCTCTATCACAATATCATTGAAAACTCCTTTCAATGGGTTGGAACGATTCCAACTCAACTCCTTAGGGTTTATCGATCATCGAGATATTTCCTGTGAGTCTCACCATCCACCAGTGATACCTAGCAGCATGTAGTAGCCACCCAGCAGAATGGAATGATGAACCTCTAGGTGCAGTTATCGTATGATACAGTCCTACTATCGTGGATCCCTGCAGGACGGAGGTCATGGACAACTCGTTAAACCCCATCGTCTGTCATATGTCAAGATTTATTCGACTTAAGTTCGAGAGTGGAAAACTCTTTCTCCACTATGCATACTGCCCCGGCCGAGGTCTTACGAACTCAGTCTTATAAATCACATAGGATCTCTCCTTATCTACCAAGATCGATAGATTCCATATAGGTGCATACCCTACTCCTACAGTGAACCTATTGCAGCTAATCTATACTGCATGGACCCGTATATCTAGAGACCATGTATACGTGCAATCAAACTACAATAACCTCACTGTGAGTAGCCGAAGCACCGCAGGTCAAATGACCAGTCACACTACTGCAATATCAAGTAAGTCACTGACGAGTGGATAGACATCCAAGTGACTTCTTGTCTTGGTCACGCTCAGTACTCTTATTCTTAACAAGCAACTGCACTATTACTTCAGTGTCGCCACACTGTGGACTCGAGTCTCGTCCATCCATAAGGAAAGCAATGTGTGCACTGATTGGATCGATCATCGTCCTTGTGATGATCCATTGATCAGGAGCATTCAGAAATTAATCACCAATGATGCATGGCTCAAATTCTTAACTCTTAAGAATATGCATCATCATCTTATTAATTCTTGAACGATTCATAGACACATAAACAATATGAATGAAAAAGATACCTTTTATTTATTCAATACTAAATTATCAAGTACAAAATTATGTCCTACAATTAATAATGTGTCAGCCAGATTGGCTTCTAGGGCATACATCTAACAATCTCTCACTTGCACTAAAGCCAATCAGTCATATATCTTAGTCCCATCTTCTCAAGGTGGGCTTTAGTCTTTTGCTGACTCAGCTGCTTAGTGAACGGGTCCGCTACGTTGTCCGCGGAGTCTACTCTCTGCACCTTGACATACTTCTTCTCAACATAGTCGCGTATGAGGTGGAAGCGCCACTCTATATGCTTGGACTTCTGATGAGACCTTGGCTTCTTAGCAAGAGCTATGGCGCCATTATTATCGCAGTAGAGTGTTATGGCATCTGATGTCATCACGTTCAACTCTGCAATGAATTTCTTGAACAAGAAGCCTTCCTTAGCAGCTTCAGATGCGGCGATGTATTCAGCTTCCATAGTAGAATCAGCAATGATCGGTTGTTTAGAACTTTTCCAATTTACCGTACCACCATTGCACAAGAACACATATCTAGATGTAGATTTTTTATCATCGATATCAGTCATAAAGTCTGAATCTGTGTACCCTTCTATCTTTAACTCTGATGTTCCTTCAAAGACCAAGAATAAATCTTTAGTTCTTCTTAAGTACTTAAGAATATTATTCACAGCTGTCCAGTGCACTTCACCTGGATTCGACTCATATCTGCTAGTGACACTCACAGCAAGGGCTATATCAGGTCGTGTACACAGCATGGCATACATGAGGCTCCCTATTGCCGATGCATAAGAGATCTTGCTCATGCGTTGAATCTCTTCAGATGTGTTGGGGCACATCTTCTTTGAGAGATGAATTTCATGCCTTAGGGATAAGAGACCCCTTTTGGAGTTTTCCATGCTGAACCTTTTCAGCACTTCCTCTATGTACATCTTCTGTGATAGGCCAAGCATCCTTTTAGATCTATCTCTATAGACCTTTATCCCCAAAATATAGGATGCTTCCCCAAGGTCTTTCATGAAGAACTCTTTTGACAACCAGATCTTGACCGAGGTTAGCATGAAAATATCATTCCCTATCACTAGGATGTCGTCCACGTACAGTACGAGGAACACGATAGCACTCCCACTAACCTTCTTATAGACACACGGCTCCTCTTCGTTCTTGATGAAATCAAATATTTTGATTGCATCATTGAAACGAGTATTCCAACTTCGAGATGCTTGCTTTAGTCTATAAATGGATCTTTGCAGCTTGCAGACCTTGTGATCTCCATCACTGGAAGTGAAACCCAAAGGCTGCTCCATATAGATATCTTCATCAAGATATCCATTCAGGAAAGCTATTTTCATATCCATCTGCCAAATTTCATAATCATGAAATGCTGCAATGGCAAGCAATGTTCGGATGGATTTCAGCATGGCTACAGGTGAAAAGGTTTCCTAATAGTCAATGCCTTCGCGCTGACTATATTCTTTTGCCACCAGCCTTGCCTTATAAGTTTCTACCTTTCCATCCGAACCTATCTTTATTTTGTAGATCCATTTGCATTCAATAGGTACAATACCTTCTGGTGGATCCACTAAAGTCCAGACTTGGTTGGAATGCATGGAGTCTAACTCTGACTTCATAGCTTCCAGCCATTTCTCAGAATCGATATCTGATATTGCCTCGTTGTAGATTTTGAGATCCTGTATGTGTTCCCCATCTCCCACGAGGAACATTTCCTTAGTATCCTCTTTAAGCATACCTAAGTATCTATCAGGAGGATGGGAGACCCTACTTGATCTGCGAGGTGGAGGAACAACGTGTACTGGCTCTGTATGAATGGGTTCTATAGGATCCATGACTCGTTGCTTTTTAGAGACTTTCTCTTCAAGCTCAATTTTCCTCCCACTGCCTCTATCAAGGATAAACTGTTTTTCCAAGAAGATGGCATGTCGGCTCACAAAAACATTATGATCCTCTGAGATGTAAAAATTGTATCCTAATGACTCTTTAGGATATCCTATAAAACAAGCACTTATGGTCCTAACCTCTAGCTTGTCCGCCTGTAGTCGTTTGACGTGGGCCGGACATCCCCAAATCTTGAGATGACCAAGACTTGGTTTCTTACCATACCATATCTCATACGGTGTGGTAGGAACGGATTTAGAGGAAACTCTATTCAGTAGATATACTGCGGTTAGGGGTGGCAATCGGGTCGGATCAGATCATAAACGGGTCGGGTCACATGCAGGTCGGGTCAGAAAATTATAAACCTGAACCCGACCTGTTTATTAAACAGGTCAGAAATTACAACCTGAACCTGACCTGTTTATTAAACAGGTAACCCGACCCGATCCGTTTAACCTGTTTAATAAATAGGTAACCTATTTACCCAACCCAACCCGACCTGTTTAACCTGTTTGCCTAACCTGACCCGTTTAACCTGTTTAGACCTATTTAACCTGCCCAATCCAACTTTTTTAACCTGCCTAACCTGACCTGTTTAGACCTGTTTAGACTCGTTTAACCTGTTTAGACCTGTTTAGATCCGTTTAACCTATTTAGACCTGTTTAACCTGTTTAACCCGTTTAACCTGTTTAGACCTGTTTAACCTGCCCAACAGTTAAACAGGTTAAATGGTTTAAACGGGTCAGACATCTAAAATCCGTATCCGACCCAATTAATAAACAGGTTAAACGGGTCGACCTGTTTACGATCCAAATCTGTTTAGGCCAAACCCAAACCTATTTATGGCGGGTCGAACACGGGTCGGGTTGGTGGGTCGGGTCATATTTTGCCATCCCTAACTGCGGTAAGTAAGGCATCTCCCCAAAAAAATATAGGTAAATCAGTGAAGCTCATCATGGACCGGACCATATCCAATAGAGTCCGATTTCTCCTCTCTGACACTCCGTTGAGTTGAGATGTACCCGGAGGAGTCCATTGTGAGACTATGCCATTTTTCTTGAGATAGTCCCGGAATTTTCCACTAAGGTATTCTCCTCCTCGATCTGATCGAAGAGCCTTAAGGGATTTTTCAGTTTGTTTTTCTACTTCATTTCTGAACTCTTTGAACTTTTCATAAGATTCAGATTTGTGTCTTACAAGATACACATACCTATATCGTGAATAATCATCGGTAAAGGTAATGAAGTACGAATAACATTTCCTGGCTTGCACATCGAATGGGCCACATATATCTGTATGTAGCAGGGTAAGTATTTCAGTGGTCCTCTCCCCATGCCCTACAAAGGGCAATCTAGCCATATTTCCTTGAAGACATGACTCGCAAACTGGATATGACTCGGAAGTCAATGAGCCGAGAAGCCCATCTTTATCCATTTTGTTCATTCTGTCCTCTCCAATATAGCCAAGTCTGAGGTGCCACAAATATTTTTGGTTTATCTCATCCCTGGATCTCTTGGATCCTTTGGCACTCACTTCTTACTCAGACACATTTACAGATACATCCATATGCAAATGATAGAGACTGTCAATCATAAAATTACGTGCGACTATTTTATTTCTGAAATAAATAGAACAGCAGTCTTTGTCAAATGTAAAAATAGACCTTCCTGTGCTGGACATGAAATAGAAATCAAATTTCTACTAGCAGCAGGTACATAATAACAGTCTCCAAGTAATAAACTAAAATTAGACGGTAATCGCAGAGGGTAGGTGCCCACAGCCACAGCAGCAACTTTTGCTCCGTTGCCAACCCAAAGGGTTACTGCACCTTCTGCCAGCCTTCTACTTTCCTTTAGACCCTGCATAGTAGTGCACAAGTGAGCACTAGAACCAGAATCTATAACCCGACTAGAAGTAGAAGAAACCGTTAGTTAGTTTCAATTACGAGAAAGTCTATACCTTCTGAAGGTGTGTCAGCCTTCTTGTTCTTCAGGCTCTCGAGATATGAAGGACAGTTTCTTTTTCAGTAGCCATCGACATTGCAGTGGAAATATTTTCCTTTGTCATTAGCCTTTTTCTTTTGAACTTCCTTCTTTGACTTCTTATCTTTCTTTTGCTTCTTTGCAAACTTCTTTTTCTTCCAAGTAGACTTTCTCTTGGAACCAGAAGTCAACTCAGTAGCAAGGACATTGCCCCTTGAACCTTTCAAGGCTCCCTCAGTAGTTACCAACATGTTTAACAGTTCAGTCTTAGTGCATTCAATCTTATTCATGTGGTAGTTTACTATAAACTATCCAAATGAATCAGAAAGGGATTGAATAATCAGATCTACTTGCAATTCCTTGTGCATGTTCATACCGAGCTTCTCAAGCTCCTCCAGGTTCTTGATCATAGTCAGACCGTGATCATGGACAGACTGCCCCTCGCGCATCTTCGCTTTGAAGAGCCTCTTGGATACTTCAAAACGAGCTGTGCGACTCTGCTCACCATACAAATCTTGCAGGTGTGCCAGTATATCCCTAGCAGTCTTCATATTCTCATACTAGCATTGGAGTTCATTGGACATGGATGCCATGATGTAGCACTTGATCCTAATATCATCGTCTGTCCACTTTTCATGCGTCGTACGCTGATCAGCGGTCGGACGTGCTGGTAATGTGGGGATATCATTGTCGAGCACATAGCCTATTTTCTCGCAACTCAGAACAATTTTGAGATTTCTAAGCCAGTCTCTGTAATTGGTACCGGTCAATCGGTTGGTCTCAAGAATACGAGTCAAAGGGTTTGAGGCTGACATTATGATCTGCAGAGAGTAAAGATTCTAGTTAGACTTTTGTACTTGATCCTAATCTGTTCTAGGCTCTTTTAGAACAAATGTTCCTTCCACTATTTTCACGAATTTCTCACACTCCCCTGGTAGGAAAACGGAAATCCTACACGACTAGGATTTCTAGTGGGGTACTGCAGTCCCACTGATTTACATGCCACCTTACCTAACAGTTATTGGTGACACATAAATGGATGAGTGTACAACTCTTATACAATGCTTCTCAAGCATGTTGCAGTGCTACTTGGTCTCTAAGTCATGAAGACCTCACCTAACAGTTATTGGTCTCATTCCTCAGCTAAACCCACCGTATAACCGTAGAAATAAAGTTGTCATTGGGTCCTCACCTAACAGTTATTGGTGCCCAACCCCATCTTTATCCCTACAACATCACATGTCTATAGAGAGGTCCAGCCCCTCGATGCAACTTGCCCACTGTGTCCAGCCGAGACAAGTCAACATCAGAAAGATCTTAGCAACTCTACTACGGTGGAAGACCTATGGACTTAATATCGGTTAATCAGGTCTTAGTGTTTGCAACTTGAGCTCTTCATAAGAGGTAATCGAACAATTGGCCAGGTAAGCAGGTGGGAGGCTCCCCTTACTCAGAGAGTAAGGTCCTAATTAAGTAACCATCTTTCATGCTTTTCTAGACACCAATTAGATCAATTAATCTAATATGACTCGCTCATGTTGGTTCACTCTCGACTTGATTGAGGAGGTTTTAGTTTAGGTCTCATTTGGATTGGTCTATTAGTTTGCATCACATGTAAACCTATCTACCCCGCTCACATTCGCATCACATGCAAATAGCACATCACAGGCAGTATAATTGCAGCAATAAATAAAAGCTGAATTTTAAATAGGTGATGATCATGGATTCTAATTAGGTCATATTACAAGCACATGCACGTCAATCGATCAACTGGTCTTCAAGTCTTGAATTGGTCTCGAGCCTTCTTGATTCGATCCCTGATCAACTCTTGATCCAATCGCCATCAACCGCTCACATTCACCGTTCATCTCATGTACTGTCTTTGACTTGATCGTTGACGTACATCACATCACAAAAATACAACCAGATATATAATAATAAATTACATCCCCTTTTAGGAGGCACACAGGCCTCTCAAAACATCAAATAAGATGCATGCAAGCATCTGAAAAATTACATGACATTGCAGATCACATCGCAGGTCTTTACAATTGATACCAAAAGGGTTTGAATCCAATGATCATCACCACATGCAACAATTATAATTTTCAGATCTGAAATCTAATTGATTATCTTATGACATGGGTTGCTGATCATGCTAAACATGATTCTAAACTTTGTAATCCCATTAACAATGCAATTAGAATCATCAATTTATCACATAAAAATCAGCATGCAAAAATCAGCAACCCTTAAAAATTCTGCATGCAGAAAATTTCAGCACACATAACCTTTTAAATTTCAGATCTAACATGCCTGTTTATAATTAATTCTAACCTTAATCTACGAAGCCTAGGCTCTGATACCACTGATAGGGGGAGTCTCCACTCCTACATGGGTTCGGTCCTATTAAAAATAGGGTGACACCCATGTATACCTATCAGAGCACGCATCTCTATACACCTCCGGACAAAGAGCCACGCTTCGTCACACGATCACGCATGAGAGTTTCCGAAGATCGGTCACAACTCTTGGACCTTTGCTCTGATACCACTGTTGGAATCCCGCCCATGCCGCAGAAAATTTAAAAAAATTTCAAATGCAGCGGAAGAGGCATAAGAGGGATCAATCGTTCATCCTATGAACGTTGTTCAATAACCGTTCATAGATAGATTAGAATTAAAAACTTTTAAACTAATTATGAAGATCAGATCTTCACCTTGTGCGGGTAGATGATCATCGCAAACTGAAGTTCATGGTTTAGGCTGAAGGTTCGCTTGAAGCCGTTTACGCGTCCGGCCTCTACGGGTATCCACACGAAGTAGAGATCCGATTAAAGCTTCCTTGTCTCCCCAGGGTGCTAGCTCCCTTGCAGAGACTTCTTTTAATGGCTGATGTCCTCCCTTTGAATCAACCCTTGATTGTGCTTGGGAGGAGGAAGAAGAAGGATGAAGAAAAGTAAAGGAACAAAGCCCCTGCAGCCTTCTTTCTTTTTCCTGCGTTGGAAGGAGGAAGGGAGGATGAAGAGGCCACCAACACCTTTTCTTTTGCTTCCCTTGCTTGCGGCTGAACCAAGAGGAGGAAGAGAGGGGGCGTACGGCTAAGGAGGAGAGGGCTTCAATACCCTAGGTGCCGCCCCCTTCTTCCCCTTTTAAAGCATGTAGGGTTCCTACAAGTTAGGAGCCCTTTGATTTATTTCCAAGAGGGGCGTCGGCCCCTCTTGTTGTGCCGCACCATGCAAGGAAGAGGAGGAGGGGCGTGAGCCCCTCTTCATATGTTGCCCTAGTCCTCCTCTAAGGAGGATTGGGAGGCCCCTTTTTGGTTTAGTCATAATCACATTAGGCTTTAACCAAATCATGAACCATTTGGGTTTAATCTAGGTAAGTCCTAATCCAATTAGAACTCAAATCAATTATGACTCAATTGAACTCTTCAATCCTAATCCAATTAGGAGTCTTGTTGATTCATTAGATTAATAATTAATTAGGACTTAAGAAATCCTAATCCAATTAGGATTTATTCAATTTTAGTCCTAATTCAATTAGGACTCTAATTTGAATCTGAAGTTCTAATCCAATTAGGACTTCTAGAAATCTTATTCTAAGTAGGAATCCAAATTGAATTCAAAATCCTAATTCAATTAGGATTGTAGGAATCCTATTCTAGGTAGGACTCCCAGTCCTACTCCAAGTAGGATTTCCAGTCTAATTAGGACTCCCGAAATCCTACTCCAAGTAGGATTCGTATTTAAGTCTAATTAATTAATTCCCATTGTTCCTTCTAAAATCGATAATCAATCGAATTGATTACTCGTGATTCATAATCATATTTCAACCATCGGATCGGTCAATACCTCTAGTGTGTGTGACCCCATAGGTTCTATTCTGACTGGTAGTGAGATATATTGCGATCTCTATCACAATATCATTGAAAACTCCTTTCAATGGGTTGGAACGATTCCAACTCAACTCATTAGGGTTTATCGATCATCGAGATATTTCCTGTGAGTCTTACCATCCACCAGTGACACCTAGCAGCACGTAGTGGCCACCCAGCAGAATGGAATGATGAACCTCTAGGTACAGTTATCGTATGATACAGTCCTACTATCGTGGATCCCTACAGGACGGAGGTCATGGACAACTCGTCAAACCCCATCGTCTGTCATATGTCAAGATTTATTCGACTTAAGTTCGAGAGTGGAAAACTCTTTCTCCACTATGCATACTGCCCCAGCCGAGATCTTACGAACTCAGTCTTATAAATCATATAGGATCTCTCCTTATCTACCAAGGTCGATAGATTTCATATAGGTGCATACCCTACTCCTACAGTGAACCTATTGCAGCCAATCTACACTGCATGGACCCATATATCTAGAGACCATGTA
The DNA here is from genome assembly GCF_009389715.1 of Phoenix dactylifera. Taxonomy (NCBI): domain Eukaryota; kingdom Viridiplantae; phylum Streptophyta; class Magnoliopsida; order Arecales; family Arecaceae; genus Phoenix; species Phoenix dactylifera. The sequence continues at coordinate 369,457 of NW_024067914.1, forward strand.
TACATGCAGTCAAACTACAATAACCTCACTGTGAGTAGCCGAAGCACCGTAGGTCAAAGGACCAGTCACACTACTACAATATCAAGCAAGTCACTGACGAGTGGATAGACATCCAAGTGACTTTTTGTCTTGGTCACGCTCAGTACCCTTGTTCTTAAAAAGCACCTGCACTATTACTTCAATGTCGCCACACTGTGGACTCGAGTCTCGTCCATCCATAAGGAAAGCAATGTGTGCACTGATCGGATCGATCACCGTCCTCGTGATGATCCATTGATCAGGAGCATTCAGAAATTAATCACCAATGATGCATGGCTCAAATTCTTAACTCTTAAGAATATGCATCATCATCTTATTAATTCTTGGATGATTCATAGACACATAAACAATATGAATGAAAAAGATGCCTTTTATTTATTCAATAATAAATAGTCAAGTATAAAATTATGTTCTATAATTAATAATGTGTTAGCCAGATTGGCTTCTGGGGCATACATCTAACAAGGTCGTGGTCCTTTTAAGAAAGGAAAGAAGAAAAATAAAAATCAAAAGAAAAAGGTGCATCGTGCAGAGCAAAGTCAGATTAAGAATAAGAAGGCTGATCAGAGTAAGACAGAGTGCTTCTACTATAAGAAGCAAGGGCATTGGAAGAGGAACTATCCTCAGTACATTACCTCTCTTGATCCGAACAGGCCAAAGAAAAAGATGCAATCAGTTGCAGATCAAGGTACTTATATGACAACACCTTGTAATTTTTCAATATGTGTTAATTCGACCTGGGTATTGGATACTGGAAGTCCTTTTAATATTTGTAATTCGTTGCAGGAACTACAGGTCAGTGAGAGATTTGAAGAAAGCGAAAGGTTCCTAAATGTTGGAGATAGAAGATCAGTTCCAGTTCTAGCTTTAGGAATTCTGAAACTTGTATTCAATTCTCAAATAATAGTTTTAAGTGACTGTCACTTTTGTCCTTCTTTCTTATTGAATATAATTTCAGGCCTTTTGGCCATGAACGGTTATGAGATTTCAATAAAAAGAAATTACTGTGATATCGTTATGAATGGTGTTACTGTAATGCATGGACAATTGAGTAATGAGATTTACATATTATCACAGCCTGTTCATGTAATGTACAAGTCCAATAAGCGCCCTAGAAAAGATAATGTCACGGATGTCTACCTTTGGCATCATAGGCTAGGTCATATTAACAAGAACAGGATGAACAGGTTAAATAAAGAGGAAATCCTCAATATTAATGATTGTGAATCATTAACAACCTGTGAATCATGCCTTCTTGGTAAAATGACCAAGTCACCTTTTACTAGAAAAGGTGAACAAGCCAATGACTTAATTGACCCTAGTACATTCTGATGTATGTGGGCCAATGAGCACAAATGCTAGAGGCGGATATGCATATTTCATTATTTTTACAGACGACCTTTCGAGGTATGGTTATGTCTATTTAATGAGACATAAATCTGAAGCATTTGAAATGTTCAAATTGTATCGTAATGATGTAAAAAAACAAACTGGAAAGAGTATTAAAATTCTTCGATCAGATCGAGGGGGTGAATACCTTTCCAATAAGTTTTTGATATATCTGGAAGAGAATGGAAATCTTTTCCAATGGACTCCTCCTGGTACACCGCAGTATAACGGCATGTCAGAAAGGAGAAATCAAACTCTATTAGATATGCTTCGATCCATGATGGGGTTTGCTGATCTGCCCATATCCTTTTGGGGATATGCACTTGAGTCACCCTGTTATATACTTAATAAGATTCCAAGTAAATCTACGAATAAAACACCACATGAGATGTGGACAGGACGGAAACCGGTACTCTCTCACCTTAGGGTTTGGGGGTGTCTGGCGTACATCAAACGTTTGAAGACAGACAAACTTGAACCCAAGTCTGACAAATGTTTCTTGGCAGTTACTCTAAAGAAACTAAAGGATATTATTTCTACCTTGCTAAAGAACAAAAGTTGTTCGTAAGCAATAGAGCTGTTTTCTTAGAGAAATAATTCCTTAGTGAAGGAACTAATAGCTCTAATGTTGAACTTAGAAAAGTTTAACATATAGAAGATCCGACACCATCCACTGAACCAATTGAGTCGGATATGATTAGATCAGATCCAGAACCCATCTTAGATGCACCATTAAGGTGATCAGATAGAGTACCACGTCAGCCGGACAGATACTATGGTTTCTTGATCCGGAACAGGGATCCTGTCGAACTTGATGAAAACGATGAGGATCCGATCACCTACATGGATGCAATGCAGAGGTATAATTCTGATGCATGGCTTGGAGCTATGCAATCCGAAATGGAATCCATGAAGGTCAATAATGTATGGACATTAGTTGACCCACCCGAAGGGATTAAATCCGTAGGGTGTAAATGGATTTTCAAAAGAAAACGGAGCGCAGACGGAAAGGTAGAAACCTACAAAGCTCGTCTGGTTGCCAAAGGATATCGTCAGCGTTATGGTATTGACTATGACGAGACGTTTTCTCCTGTGGCAATGCTCAAATTCATTCAGATTATGTTTGCGATAGCACACACTTAGATTATGAAATCTGGCAAATGGATGTAAAGACCGCTTTTCTAAATGGAGATTTAGAAGAGGAGGTGTATATGATGCAACCTGAAGGTTTTATATCTACAGATGAGTCTAAGGTGTGCAAGCTTCAAAAATCTATTTATGGATTAAAGCAAGCTTCACGGAGTTGGAACATACGATTTGATAAGGTGATCAAATCGTATAGCTTCATTATGAATGAAGAGAAACTTTGCATTTATAAATGGGCAAATGGTTCAGTTATTATATTTCTTGTTTTGTATGTGGATGACATTCTTCTAATCGGAAATGACATTCCTGCATTACAAGGAATAAAGGTTTGGCTATCATCTCAATTTGCCATGAAGGATTTGGGAGAAGCATCTTACATCCTAGGAATGAAGATTTATAGAGATAGATCTAGAAGATTACTTGGATTATCCCAATCCACATACATTGATACTATACTGAAGAGGTTCAGTATGACTAATTCCAAGAAAGGCTATCTTCCGATGGGCCATGGAATTAACCTCTCTAAGATGGATTGTCCGACAACCCTTCAAGAAAGAGAGAGTATGGATAGAATTCCATATGCTTTGGCAGTGGAATCTATAATGTATGCCATGACATGTACTAGACCAGACGTGGCATACTCACTAGGAGTAGTGAGCAGATACCAGTCTGATCCAGGTAGCAACCACTGGAAGGTTGTAAAAACCATCCTTAAGTATTTGAGAAATACTAAAGACCAGTGGCTTGTCTACGGTGATTCTGACTTAAAACTTGAGGGATATACCGATTCAAGTTTTCAGTCAGATCAAGATGATAGCAAGAGCGTGTCGGGATATATCTTTACTCTTAAAGGTGGGGCCATCTGCTGGAAAAGTTTCAAACAGCATACAGTGGCAGATTCTACATATGAATCAGAATACATCGTAGCATCTGATGCCGCCAAGAAAGCTGTATGGTTGCGAAAGTTCATCACTAAGCTTGGAGTGACACCCTCCATTAATGGTCCAGTGCCTGTATTTTGTGACAACACTGGATCCATAGCTCAAGCAAGAGAACCCAAAGCACATCAGCGGACCAAGTATATTCTACGTCGCTACCATCTGGTTCGAGAGATCGTCGAACGAGGTGATATTGATCTTCAGAAGATTGACACAAAAGAAAATCTGGCTAACCCATTTACCAAAGTCCTCAGCATTAAAGAGTTCAATGAACACAAGTCGAAGATAGGTATTAGATACTGTGCCGATTGGCTTTAGGCTAAGTGGAAGTTGTTGGAAATTGTATCCTAAGAGTCAATCGTCAGTGCGCTGATGATTAAATTTTGTAAATGAATTGACAAATTAATAAAATATTATTTGGCATTGTTCATCATTTCATTGTACATCTTCAAATGAACTCTTATATGATAAAGTCCATAGGACTTGTTTTATGATAAAGGAGGATTTATCTTCAAGTTTTTAAAACTGTTCGCGATCAAATGATATGCTGTTACTAGGACGACAGCATTATCGAGATTAGGTCGTTGTGTGACATATACGTTGGTTGTCCCCTTAACCAAGGAGTGTGGAGACACTGATATGTCACACAGGTGAAATGTAGGAGTACATTTCACTAAACATGATCAATTTGATAACGCTCTACTATCAAGAGATGTTCCGAGTGGATATGGATATAAGTTTGGCCCTCTGATCTGAGCTGCAATCTGTGACTAGCAAGCAACTCACTGTACTTTGGTACCGGACTACCTGAATTTCTAATTCAGTGATGGAAGGTCACTGGGTATAGTCAAGTACTTGCATAGTCAATTGTGAGTCAAGATGGAATTGACCCCTCCTGAAAACAGGAGATAATGCCTTGTGTTCAATTTAGCAAAACCTTAGCCAGGGTAATCCTTGTGAGAAGTCACAGAATTTCTAAAGTTGAATCACATCATGGATGCACTTATTACAGAGTTGACAGAACTCTGAAGTCATCCTAGCATTTAGGAGTCATAGGGATAAATTATACGGTAAACATAGTCTAAGGGTTCTTGAATGTGGCTTTGCGATCATTCGTCCTATCCGGACGTCGGGTACCATTGCTAGATGGTCATTTCGATTAGTACAAAAAGTTGTTCTTGTGCTACCGGCTTATGTTCGAACTTATGGGGTCACACGCATAGAAGTTTCTAGGTTGATCAAATGACTGATTAATGATTAAAAATCATTCAGGAATAATTTGGTCAATTCGATTGATAAAATTATCCTAAGCAAAAGTTGCATTAAAATAATTATTGAATTATTGAAGGGTTAATTAGTAATTGGATTACTAATAAATTCAATTTGATTGAATTATTGGACTTTAATTAAGCCAAATTGAATTAGATTCAATTTGGGTTAAATTAGAGTTTGACTTAATTCGTTCGGGTTCGACCCGAGCCGATTGGGCATAACCTAATTGATCGGACTTGATCCAATTGGATTGGAATTGACTCTAGTCAATTAAGAGTCATTATTATGAAGAATTAAGTGGAATTAATTGCAATTGAATTGCAATTGGGCTGATTTAATGAACCAAATCAAATTGGGTTCGACCCAAATTAATTTGGATTCATGATTGGGTCAATTTGTTAAACCAAGATTTATGCAGATTTTAAAGACCACATGTCGTCGTAGGATGAATATGACTTAAGTCATGTTCACACTATGCGGACTTTGAAGTCCACATGGCGTCGTAGGATGCATGCTTCCAAATCAATTAATTCTCTTAATGAGATTAGGAATCCTAATGTGATTAGGAAATTAATCAATTGATTAAGTAGACACATGTCATGCATCTATGAGCACAAGGATTGGACACTTGACATTAATCCAAGGGTGGGTTATAGTCCTATACTCCTAATAAGATTAGGAGAAGCCCTAAACCCAATCTATAAAAGGGTAGCAAGAGAGACATTATGAATGAATTCTCTCCTCTTTCTCTCCACGCCAAGGGTTTAGTGATTATGATTTTTTTTTTAGAACTTAGAGTTCTGAAAAATTCAGAAAAAGGATCACTTCATTACTTCTCCTCTTCTCCTTCTTCATCTTCTTCCTTCTTCTCATAAGATCAATCAAAGGTTGATTGATTTTAGGAAGAACAAAATCAGCCGCAGCAGGGTTCCGCGCAAGCTAGCACTTCCGCGGGATCAGATCAACCCGGAGCTTCACGTGGATCATCTGTAGAGGCCAGACACGTGTGTGGCTACGAGGCTCGACTTTCAGATCTTCAAATCCAACCTCTTCATCATAAGGTATGAGATTTATTTTATCTTAGTTAGGTTTAGAACTTAACAAGGATTGCTGATTTTCTAATTCTATGGTTAATCATGCCTATAACTATTTTTACATAAATAGTTTAAACGTTCCTGTAATTTATTTTTGAGATATGATCTCCCTTGCATGCTTGGAATTAAAGAGTTTAATTCTATCTTTCCGCTGCATTTTTCTAAAAATTTTTAAAATTACATGCATGCAAAAATCGGCTTTTTTCCTTCAAATACCACGTAAATCAGATTTGCGGAGACCATCTACCCGCACAAGGTAAAGATCTGATCTTCTCAATCATGATTTTAAAATGATTTAATAGAATTTAATCCTAATCTATCTATAAATTGTTTTAAAATACGTTCATACGATGAACGAGATATGTACATATCCTTTCGCTGTGCATCTAAAATTTTTTGAATTTTCAGTGGCATGTCACAGATCCTAACAGTGGTATCAGAGCTATGGTTACGTAGATTAAGATTAGGACTAAATTTTTGAAGGTATTTTAGATCTGAAATTTAAGGGATTATACTTGCTGAAATTTATGTATGCAGAATTTTCAGCTTCCTGATTTTTCTGCATGTTGATTTTTGGATGCTTAGATTAATGATTCTAATGCTTTGATAATGTGATTACAAATGTTTAGAATCAAATCTTGCATGATGAGCAAGTCATGAGATGAAATAATCAATTAAATTATAGATCTAAAAATAATTTTTATGCATGTGATGCATATGATGATGATCATGGATGGACCCTTTGAATTTGCTGAAATATTCTGCAATGTTCTGTGATGCATGTAATTTTAATTTTCAGATGCCTGCGTGCATCTTAAATTCATGTATTAGAGACCTGCATGTCTCATGAAAAAGGGTTGTAATTTTATTTTTATTTTTATTTAATTTTTAAAGCAATCTAGGATGTAATCTGTGATGTGTGTTGCATGTCGATGGTTGATCGATATGTATATCAACAAGCTCAACATGCGCTGATCGAGATCAAGGGTTGATTGAAGATGGATCAAGGAGTTGATCACAATTGGACCTAGAGGATCAAGATCGAGTCAAGAATTGAAGACAATCAAATCAATTGACGTGCATGTGCTTGTAAAATGACCCCATCCTAGATCCATGATCATCACCATTTAATTTTATTTTGATAAATGCCTGGATGTTTAATGCTTATGTCTATGCGGGTAGATTTATATTTGCATGAGATATGAATACGCGATCGAGTGAGACCTAAATATAAACCTCCCTAATCAGTCGAGAGTGAACCAACATGAGTTAGTCATATTAGATTAATTGATCTAATTGGTGTCTAGGCAAGCCTAAAAGGTGGTTACTTAATTAGGATCTTACTCTCTGAGTAAGGGGAGCTTCCTACCTGCTTACCTGGTCAATTGTTCGATTATCTCTTATGAAGAACTCAAGTTGCAAACACTAAGACATGATTATGCAATATTAAGTCCATAGATCTTCCACCGTAGTAGAGCTGCTAAGATCTTTCCGGTGTTGATTTGTCTCGGCTGGACACAGTGGGCAAGTTGCATCGGAGGACTGGACCTTTCTATTAGACATGAGATGTTGCGGGGTAAAGGTGGGGTTGGGCACCAATAACCGTTAGGTGAGGATCCAATGATGACTTTATTTCTGCGGTTATACGGTGGGTCTGACTTAACTAAGTAATGGGGCCAATAACTGTTAGGTGAGGTCTTCATCACTTAGAGACCAAGTACCACTGCAATATGCTTGAGAAGCATTGTACAAGAGTTGTACACTCATCCATTTATATGTCACCAATAACTGTTAGGTGAGACGGCATGTAAATCGGTGATACTGCAGTACCCACTAGAAATTCTAGTCGTGTAGGATTTTCGTTTCTCCATCAGGGGAGTATGAGGGATTCGAGAAAATAGTGGGAGCATATTTGTTTTAAAAGACCCTAAAATAAATAGAGTTCAAGTATAAAGTCTAACTAGAATCTTTACTCTCTACAGATCACAATGTCAGTTTCGAACCCTTTGATCCGTATCCTTGAGACCAACCGACTGACCGGAACCAATTACAAAGACTGGCTTAGAAACCTGAAAATTGTTCTGAGTTGCGAGAAATTAGGGTATGTGCTCGAGAATGACATCCCCAGGTTACCATCACGTCCGACCGATGATCAGTGTGAGACGCATGAAAAATGGACGGACGATGACATTAGAGTCAAGTGCTACATCATGGCATCCATGACTACTGGCACACCTACTAGGAACATGAGACCATGAAGACTGCTAGGAAAATACTGGCACACCTGCAAGAGTTGTATGGTGAGCAGAGCCGCACTGCACGTTTTGAAGTGTCCAAGAGGCTTTTCAAGGCAAAAATGCGCGAGGGGCAGTCTATCCACGATCACTGTTTGACTATGATCAAGGACCTAGAGGAGCTTGAGAAGCTCGATATGACCATGCATAAGGAACTGCAGATAGATCTGATCCTGCAATCCCTTTCTAATTTATTTGGGCAGTTTTATAGTAAACTACCATATGAATAAAATTGAATGCACTAAGACCGAACTATTGAATATGTTGGTAACTGCTGAGGGGGCCTTAAAAGGTTCAAAAGGCTCTGTTCTGGCTGCTGAGCTAACTTCTGGTTCCAAGAGAAAGTCTACTTGGAAGATAGAGAAGCTTGTAAAGAAGCAGAAGAAAGACAAGAAGCCTAAGAAGGAAGTTCATAAGAAAAAGGCTAATGATAAGGAAAAATGTTTCCACTGCAATGTCGACGGCCACTGGAAAAGGAACTGCCCTTCATACCTCGAGAGCCTGAAGAACAAAAAGGCAGACACACCTTCTGAAGGTATGTTAGACTTGCTCGTAATTGAAACTAACCTTATGGTTTCTTCTACTTCCAGTTGGATTATAGATTCTGGTTCTAGTGCTCATTTTTGCACTACTATGCAGGATCTAAAGGAAAGTAGGAGGCTGGCGGAAGGTGCAGTAACCCTTCGGATTGGCAACGGGGCAAGAGTTGCTACTGTAGCTGTGGGCACCTATCCTCTACGATTACCGTCTGTATTTAGTTTATTGCTTAGAGACTGTTATTATTGTTGGGAATTGTATCCTAAATGTCAATCGTCAGCATATTAATGATTGAATTTTGTAAATAAATTGATAAATTAATAAAGTATTATTTGGCATTATTCATCATTTCATCTTCAAATGAACTCTTATATGATGAAGTCCTTAGGATTTATGTTATGATAAAGGAGGATTTATCTTTGAGTCCTTAAACTTGTTCGCGACCAAATAATATGTTGTTACTAGGACGACAATATTATCGAGATTAGGTCGTTGTGTGACATATACGTTGGTTGTCCTCTTAACCAAGGAGTGTGGAGACACTGGTATGCCATACAGGTGAAGTGTAGGAGTACATTTTACTGAACGTGACCAATTTCGGAACGCTCTACTGTCGAGAGATGTTCCGAGTGGATATGGGTATAAGTTTGGCCCTCTGACCTGAGACCGTAACCTGTGACTAGCAAGCAACTCACTGTACTTTGGTACCGGACTACCTGAATTTCTAATTCAGTGACGGAAGGTCACTGGGTGCAGTCAAGTACTTGCGTAGTCAGTTGTGAGTCAAGATGGAATTGACCCCTCCTGGAAACAGGAATAATGTCTTGTGATTAATTTAGCAAAACCTTAGCCAGGGTAATCCCAGTGAGGAGTCACGGGATATCTAAAGTTAATCACATAATGGATGTACTAATTATAGGGTTGACAGTGAGCTCTAAGTCATCCTGGCATTAGGAGTCAAAGGGATTGAATTATACAGTAACCATAGTTCAGGGTTCCAGAATATTTGCTTCGCATATATTCGGCCTATTCGGACGTCGGGTACCATTGCTAGATGGTCACATCGATTAGTGTAGGAAGTCGTTCCTATACTACCGGCTTAGGTTCGAACCTATGAGGTCACACGCATAGAAGATTCCTGATTGATCAAGAAGGCTGATGAATGATTAAGAATCATTCAGGGGTAATTTGGTCAATTCGATTGGCAAATTATCTTATAAAATAATTAAAGTAATTATCGGAGGATTAATTAGTAATTAGATTGCTAATGAACTCAATTGGATTGAGTAATTAGACTAAGGATGAGCCAAATTGAATTAGATTCAATTCTGGGCTCAATCAGGATTTCTGACCTGATTGGATTAGGTCTGAATCAAGAGGACTTAGGTTGACCAAATTAAATTAGATTAAATTTGTGCTTAATTAGGGATTGATCTAATTGGATTAGGTTCAATCCATGGTAATTGGATCATTCTAATAGTTAGGATTTAATTAAATTAAATGGGTTTGATCTGAAACTGTTCGGATCTTGAAATCCACTTGTCACATATCCATACATGGCGCCATAAATTGATTTTTAATATGATTAAAAATTAATTTAATTTATTTAATGGTGCCATAGGACACTTGCAACATCAGGGACCTCTTTCATCATTAGATGGGTCGAAATGGAGAGATAAATTCATGAAAAGAATTGGATAAGATCAAATTCTCTCTCTTCATGACATATGTCATCCTTATCTTTATCTCACTTCTAATTAAGGTTGAATTTCGAATTTAATCATCACAAAATCACCGCGTGACCCTCTAATCTGTTTGGGGGCATGGGAATTTTGAAATTGAAAGAGGAAAGTGGCAACATGATGAATGGTTTAGATTAGATCAAGCTTCATCATGTAATGGCACATGAACTTGAATTTTGAATTCAAAATTCAAAACCCCACAAAATCCTCCACAAATATGGGATGGTTGGCATGAAGTTAGGTAGGAGAGCAACATTAAAAGGACCTCCATCATCTGGTGGTCGAATTCAAGGAGAAAAGAGAGAAAAAGAAGAAGAAAAAAGGGAAAAGAAAAGAGAGGAACCCTAGTTCATGCATGAAAAAATTCTGCATTCAATCTAGCTGACTTCTTCCTCCTCTAAGTCCATCGCACCATTAGTGTTAGGGGTCCCTGATAAGAGTCTTTAGATCAGATCTAAGTCCTCTTCAATCCCTTTAAACCTTTTCCTCCAAGTTCTTCCAAGAAGGCGGATCAAAAGTTGATAGCGTTTGGAAGATCAAATTTCAGCCTCAAGAAATTCTGCGCAAGCTAGCACTTCCGCAGGATTGGATCTCTTCAGGAACTTCGCGTAGACTTCTCGTAGAGGCCATTCGTGTGCGTGGCTGCGAAGTCGAGGATCAGATCTACAAGTTTCATCCATCATAAAGGGTATTAATCCTACATTAAACTTTTATTATGGTGTCAAGATCTAGGTCTGATTCCCCGAGGTTTTACCCTCTTTTGGGGCTCCTCACGGAGATATCTCCAGAATCCATTCAATGGATATTCGGAGATTAATCGGAATAGAGTTCTTAAGTTTCAGATCTGATAGTTAATCATGCATGAAAGTTTTAGCATAATTGTTTAAACGATTCCAGCATAATCCTATGTGTTCTTAAGGTGCTGATTTCTAGATTTGATCTTGTAAGCATGCATGAATTAAATTGTTTGATTCGATTTTTTCGCTGCATTTTAAAACTTAAAAAGAACTACGTATGGCTTGATCCCCCTTATGAAGGGGTACGTAGGCAACCGGATAAGGTTCAGCCATGGTTTTAAAAAAAAAAAATAAAATCAGCATGCTTAACACCGAAGAACCTAGGATTCACTTTCAGTGGTATCAGAGCCAGGTTCATGTTTAAACTTTTATGTTTTAATTCTTGTAATTAAATCTAAAATCATTAACATATTTAGATTAGATCTAAAGTATTGATTTAATTGCTGATTATGCATGATTAAGTAGATCTGAAATTTTGGATGCATATGATGCATGTTTGTGTTAGGATTAGTAACATGAATAAATCTGAAATTATAATATTATTTAGATTAGATCTAAATAAAGTTTATGATTTATATGATCTTTGATTTTAATGAACAAATCAGATCTGAAAATAAAAGTGAAAAAATAAATACATAAGATGTATGTTGTTTGAATTAATTCATGTTGTTGTGTATATGTGATGCGATGAACATAAAACATAATGACTTAAACATGAATTAAATCTGATTACATGTGATTAATTACAAAAAACTCAGATCTGAAAATATGTTTTAAGAACTGAAAGATTGTAATTAATATGTAATTAAAAAGAAATATGCAATGATCAAAACTTTCATAAGTCTAAACTTAATTGAGAATTAAGTGTTATGAAATAGAATTGTAAACTCAATTAATTGACATTGCATAATTATTTGGGCATATGGGTTAGCTTGAATCAAGTTCCTAGGATTGGGTTAGACCTAAGGTTAGAATCATACATGGACAAATAGAATTAATTGATCAAATCTAATTAAGTAGTAACTAGATTAGGTCAAGGAAATTCTAGGTCAATTTACAATAGTTGTAGATGGATCAAGACCGTGTCTTTGATTAGACCAAGATGGAACTTGATTTAGGCTCAGAGGTGTAGCCCGAGTCATTTGAGTAATCCAATCGAAATTGATTAACCAGTCGGTGTCTAAGGTAAGTTTGGCAGTTTTGACCGGTGGTTTTTAATTGGGAGCTACTCGCACTGATTTGTCTTTGCCGAGTTAATGGCATATCCCTTCCACCGATCTCACTTACCTAGCCGACATGGTCAATCACATTTTGATTGGATCACTTAATGATTCGAGTTAGCCCATGCCTATAAAGAAAATCAGTTTGACTGATTTAGGTACCTCCTTAACCGGTTTGAGTCTAATCTGATTTGGTGAAGTCAGTGGAAGAAATTAGACTAACCAGATCTTCTTATCTATCCTAATTAAGAAATCCTCTAAAATTATTAGGTCCTTAAAATGAAATGGTTATGGGGATAACTAGGTCATAGCCTCCCATTAAGTTGGGTGATAATGGGTCCAATGCTTTGATAATTATTGGAGGCGCAACACGCCTGGTACTTATCAAGCATTGGAATTGTCATTCAATATATGATGAGTTAAGTGTACCTTCAATAGGCGGTCAGGTGAGCCGAGCCACACTCGGGCTTGGTCGTCTATTAGTTGATTAGACTTAACCCTATCATTTAATAGTTGGACCTGACTAGGGTATTCAGTGGAGGCGCCACATGCCTGCCGAAGAACCTAGGGCAAATTATCACTAGAAGTTGCTTGGTGAAGCAACTGGTTTAGAACCTACCAATAGGTGCATATGGGTTAGCCGAGCCACACTCGGGCCTATATGCGATCTATTGGGTTCTAGTGCCCACTAAAGAATTAGGAGTAATTTTTCGAATTGGAGGTAGAGGCTACCAATTTGTATAAAATAGTGGGAGTACCTTTAGACTAAAGTCCAAGTCTAATGTGTTTAGTCAATTCATATACTAATAGCCAAATTTTTTTTTATGCAGAAATGGCCACTAATTTGTCACTTCGCTCATTGTTGGACAATGACAAGTTGACTGGTCCAAATTTTAATAATTGGCATAGAAAACTGAAAATAGTGCTAGAGCATGAAAGGATCCTTTATGTAATAACGGATCCAGCACCTGAGCAGCCCGCTGCTAATGCATCAAGATCGGCCAGAGATACTTATCAGAAGTGGCTTAGTGATCGGATCACTGTTCGATGCATCATGTTGGCAGCAATGAGTGATGAGTTTAGTAGGCGTTTTGAGAATACGCAGCCGGAAGATATTATTCAAGTGTTGAATGAATCATTCGGTGTTCCTGACGACGTTGAGAGGCACAAAACTAGTTGTGCCATCTTCAGCGTCCGAATGAAAGATGGAACCTCAGTAACTGATCATGTACTGTACATGATTGAGTTAATCGAGCGTCTAAGCTCTCTTGGTTTTCCCCTTCATGATCAATTGGGGAAGGATGCCATACTAAACTCATTGGCCTGGATCATACCGTCTTTTTCTCACTCATTTTCGTATGACGAAACCTGTAGTGAATTATCATCAATTGTTGGGGTTACTACAGACATTTGAGAATGATCACCAACTTCTTAAGAAGACGGTGAACTTTGTGGGAGGTTCATCCAAGGGTCGCCCCTTTAAGAAAGGGAAAAAGAAAAATAAAATCCAAAAGAAACAAGTGCACCATGCTCAGCCTAGTCAGAAAAAGAATAAAAAGGCTGATCAGAGCAAGGCAGAGTGCTTCTTCTGCAAGAAGCAAGGACATTGGAAGAGGAACTGTCCTCTTTATATTGCATCTCTCAATCCGAACCGGCTTAAGAAAAGTGGGCAATCAGTTGCCAATCAAGGTACTTATATGATAACACCTTGCAATTTTTCTATTTTGTGATAATTCGGACCTGGGTATTGGATACCGGTAGTCCTTTTAATATATGCCAATTCGTTGCAGGGGCTACAAGTCAGTGAGAGATTTGAAGAAGGAGAAAGGTTCCTGAATGTTGGAGATGGAAGATCAGTTCGAGTTCTAGCTTTAGGAATTCTTAAACTTGAATTTAGCTCTCATGTAATGTCCTTAGTGATTGTCACTATTGTCCAAGTTTTTTATTGAATGTCATTTCTGTAGGCCTTTTGGCCAAAAATGGTTATGAAATATCAATAAAAAAGAATTATTGCAATATCATTTGGAATGGTGCTCCTGTAATGAATGGAATTCTGAGTAATGGCATTACATTTTGTCACAGCCTGTTCATGTAATATACAAGTCCAATAAGCGCCCTAAAATAGATGATGTCAACGGATGTCTACCTTTGGCATCATAGGCTAGGACATATTAACAAGAACAGGATGAACAGGTTAAGTAAAGAGGGAATCCTCGATGTTAATGATTATGAATCATTGACAACCTGTGAATCATGCCTTCTTGGTAAAATGACCAAATCACCTTTTACCGGAAAAGGTGAACGAGCCAGTGACTTATTGACCCTTGTACATTCTGATGTATGTGGGTTAATGAGCACAAATGCTAGAGGTGGGTATTCATATTTCATTACGTTTACAGACGACCTTTCTAGGTATGGTTATGTCTATTTAATGAGACATAAATCTGAATCATTTGAAATGTTCAAATTATATCGTAATGAAGTAGAAAAACAAACTGGAAAGAGTATTAAAACTCTTCAATCAGATCGAGGAGGTGAATACCTCACCAGTGAGTTTTGGACATATCTAGGAAAAAATGGGATTCTCTCTCAATGGACTCCTCCTGGTACACCACAGTATAACGGTGTATCAGAAAGGAGAAATCGAACTCTGTTAGACATGGTTCGATCCATGATGGGGTTTGCTGATCTGCCCATATCCTTTTGGGATATGCTCTTGAGTCAGCCTGCTACATTCTAAATAAGGTTCCAAGTAAGTCTGTAAATAAAACACCATATGAGATGTGGACTGGACGTTAGCCGATGCCCTCTCATCTTAGGGTTTGGGGGTGTCCAGCGTATGTCAAACGTTTGAAGACAGACAAACTTGAACCCAAGTCTGACAAATGTTTCTTTGTTGGTTATCCTAAAGAAACTAAAGGATATTACTTCTACTTTGCTAAAGAACAAAAGTATTCGTAAGCAATAGAGCTGTTTTCTTAGAGAAAGAATTTCTTAGTGAAGGAACTAAAAGCTCTAATGTTGAGCTTAGGAAAGTTCAACATGTAGAAGATCCGACACCATCTACTGAACTAGTTGAGTCGGATTTGATTAGATCAGATCCAAGAACCCATCTTAGATGCACCATTAAGGCGATCAGGTAGAGTACCACGTCAGCCGGACAGATACTACGGTTTCTTGGTCCAGGACGGGGATCCTGTCGAACTTGATGAAAACGATGAGGATCCGATCACCTATATGGATGCTATGCAGAGGCATGACTCTGATGGCATGGCTTGGAGCCATGCAATCCGAAAATGGAATCCATGAAGGTCAATGATGTATGGACATTAGTTGACCCACCCGAAGGGATTAAACCCATAGGGTGTTAAGTGGATTTTCAAAAGGAAAACGGGGTGCAGACGGAAAAGTAGAGACCTATAAAGCCCATCTGGTTGCCAAGGGATATCGTCAACGTTATGGTATTGACTATGACGAGACGTTTTCTCCTGTGGCAATGCTCAAATCCATTCGGATTATGCTTGCGATAGCAGCGCACTTAGATTATGAGATCTGGCAGATGGATGTTAAAACCGCTTTTCTAAATGGAGATTTAGAAGAGGAGTGTATATGATGCAACCTGAAGGTTTATATCTTGCAGATGAGTCTAAGGTGTGCAAGCTTCAAAAATCCATTTATGGATTAAAGCAAGCTTCACGGAGTTGGAACATACGATTTGATAAGGTGATCAAATCATATGGCTTCATTAAGAATGAAGAGGAACCTTGCATTTATAAATGGGCTAATGGTTCAGTTATTATATTTCTTGTTTTGTATATGGATGACATTCTTTTAATCGGGAATGACATTCCTGCATTACAAGGAATGAAGGTTTCGCTATCATCTCAATTTGCCATGAAGGATTTGGGAGAAGCATCTTACATCCTAGGGATGAAGATCTATAGAGATAGATCTAGAAGATTGCTTGGATTATCCCAATCCACATATATTGATACTATACTGAAAAGGTTCAGTATGATTAATTCCAAGAAAGGTTATCTTCCAATGGGCCATGGAATTAACCTCTCTAAAAGGGATTGTCCGACAACCTCTTAAGAAAGAGAAAGTATGGATAGAATTCTATATGCTTCGGCAGTGGGATCTATAATATATGCCATGACATGTACTAGACCAGACGTGGCATACTTACTAGGAGTAGTGAGTAGATACCAGTCTGATCCAGGTAGCAACCACTGGAAGGTTGTAAAAACCATCCTTAAGTATTTGAGAAATACTAAAGATTTAGTGGCTTGTCTACGGTGATTCTGACTTAAAACTTGAGAGATATTACCGATTCAAGTTTTCAGTCAGATCAAGATGATAGCAAGAGCGTGTCGGGATATATCTTCACTCTTAAGGGTGGGGCCATCTGCTGGAAGAGTTCCAAGCAGCATACAGTGGCAGATTCTACATGTGAAGCAGAATACATTGCAGCATCTTGATGCAGCCAAGGAAGCTGTTATGGTTGCGCAAGTTCATCACCGAGCTGGGAGTGGCACCTTCCATTGATGGTCCAGTTCCTATATTTTGTGATAACACTGGAGCCATAGCTCAGGCAAAGGAACCTAAAGCACATCAGCGGACCAAGCATATTCTGCGACGCTATCACTTGGTTCGAGAGATTATAGAACGAGGTGATATTGATCTTCAGAAGATTGACACAAAAGAAAATCTGGCTGACCATTTACCAAAGTCCTCGGCATCAAAGAGTTCAACGAACACAAGTCGAAGATGGGTATTAGATACTGGTGCCGATTGGCTTTAGGCTAAGTGGGAGTTGTTGGGAATTGTATCCTAAATGTCAATCGTCAACATATTGATGATTGAATTTTGTAAATAAATTGACAAATTAATAAAGTATTATTTGGCATTATTCATCATTTCATCTTCAAATGAACTCTTATATGATGAAGTCCTTAGGACTTATGTTATGATAAAGGAGGATTTATCTTTGAGTCCTTAAACTTGTTCGGCGGACCAAATAATATGTTGTTACTAGGACGACAACATTATCGAGAATAGGTCGTTGTGTGACATATACGTTGGTTGTCCTCTTAAACAAGGAGTGTGGAGACACTGGTATACCATACAGGTGAAGTGTAGGAGTACATTTCAACTGAACGTGACCAATTCCGGAAACGCTCTACTGTCGAGAGATGTTTCGAGTGGATATGGGTATAAGTTTTGGCCCTCTGACCTGAGACCGCACCTGTGACTAGCAAGCAACTCACTGTACTTTGGTACCGGACTACCTGAATTTTCTAATTCAGTGACGGAAGGTCACTGGGTGCAGTCAAGTACTTGCGTAGTCAGTTGTGAGTCAAGATGGAATTGACCCCTCCTGGAAACAGGAATAATGTCTTGTGATTAATTTAGCAAAATCTTGGCAGGGTAATCCCAGTGAGGAGTCACGGGATATCTAAAGTTAATCACATAATGGATGTACTGATTATAGGGTTGACAGTGAGCTCTAAGTCATCCTGGCATTAGGAGTCAAAGGGATTGAATTATACAGTAACCATAGTTCAGGATTCCAGAATATTTGCTTCGCATATATTCGGCCTATTCGGACGTCGGGTACCATTGCTAGATGGTCACATCGATTAGTGTAGAAAGTCGTCCTATACTACCGGCTTAGGTTCGAACCTATGAGGTCACACGCATAGAAGATTCCTGATTGATCAAGAAGGCTGCATGAATGATTAGAATCATTCAGGGATAATTTGGTCAATTCAATGGGCAAATTATCTTATAAAAATAATAAAGTAATTATCGGAGGATTAATTAGTAATTAGATTGCTAATGAACTCAATTGGATTGAGTAATTAGACTAGGATGAGCCAAATTGAATTAGATTCAATTCTGGATCAATCAGGGTTTTTGACCTTATTGGATTAGGTCTGAATCAAGAGGACTTAGGTTGACCAAATTAAATTAGATTAAATTTGTTGCTTAATTAGGCGATTGACCTAATTGAATTAGGTTCAACCCATGGTAATTGGATCATTCTAATTGTTAGGATTTAATTAAATTAAATGGGTTTGATCTGAAACTGTTCGGATCTTGAAATCCACTTGTCACATATCCATACATGGCCGCCGATAAATTAATTTATTAATATTGATTAAAAAATTAATTTTAATTTATTTAATGGTGCCATTAGGACACTTGGCAACATCAGGGACCTCTTTCATCATTAGATGGCGTCGAAATGGATAGATAAATTCATGAAAAGAATTGGATAAGATCAAAATTCTCTCTCTTCATGAACATGTCAGTCCTTATCTTTACTCTCACTCTTAATTAAGGTTGAATTTCGAATTTAATCATCACAAAATCACCACGTGACCCTCCTAATCTGTTTGGGGGCATGGGAATTTCGAAATTGAAAGAGGAAAGTGGCACATGATGAATGGTTTAGATTAGATCAAGCTTCATCATGTATGCACCATGAACTTGAATTTTGAATTCAAAATTCAAAACCCACAAAATCCTCCACAAATATGGGATGTTGGCATGAAGTTAGGTAGGAGAGCAACATTAAAAGGACCTCCATCATCTGGTGGTCGAATTCAAGGAAAAAGAGAGAAAAAGAAGAAGAAAAAGGGAAAAGAAAAGAGAGAACCCTAGTTCATGCATGAAAAAATTCTGCATTCAATCTAGCTGACTTCTTCCTCCTCTAAGTCCATCGCGCCATTAGTGTTAGGGGTCCCTGATAAGAGTCTTTAGATCAGATCTAAGTCTCTTCAATCCCTTTTAAACCTTTCCTCCAAGTTCTTCCAAGAAGGCGGATCAAAAGTTGATAGCGTTTGGAAGATCAAATTTCAGCCTCAAAGAAATTCTGCGCAAGCTAGCACTTCCGCAGGATTGGATCTCTTCAGGAACTTCGCGTGACTTCTCGTAGAGGCCATTCGTGTGCGTGGCTGCGAAGTCGAGGATCAGATCCACAAGTTTCATCCATCATAAAGGTATTAATTCTACATTAATCTTTTATTATGGTGTCAAGATCTAGGTCTGATTCCCCGAGGTTTTACCCTCTTTTGGGGCTCCTCACGGAGATATCTCCAGAATCCATTCGATGATATTCGGAGATTAATCGGGAATAGAGTTCTTAAGTTTCAGATCTGATAGTTAATCATGCATGAAATTTTAGCATAATAGTTTAAACGATTCCGGCATAATCCTATGTGTTCTTAAGGTGCTGATTTCTAGATTTGATCTTGTAAGCATGCATGAATTAAATTGTTTGATTCGATTTTTCCGCTGTATTTTAAAACTTAAAAGAACTACGTATGGCTTGATCCCCCTTATGAAGGGTACGTAGGTAACTCGATCAGTTCAGCCATGGTTTTAAAAAAAAAAAATCAGCATGCTTAACACCGAAGAACCTAGGATTCACTTTCAATTATGTCCCTGCTGCTAGTAGAAATTTGATTTCTGTTCATGTTTAGCACAGGATGGTCATATTTTAACATTTGACAAAGACTGCTATTCTATTTATTTCAGAAATAAATTAGTTATACGTGGTTTCATGATTGACAGTCTCTATCACTTGCATGTTGATGTGTCGTGAATGTGTCTGAGCAAGTAGTGAATGCCATAGGATCTAAAAGATCCAGAGATGAGATAAACCAGAAGTATTTGTGGCACCTCAGGCTTGGCCATATTAGAGGACAGAATGAAAAAATAGAGAAAGATGGGCTTCTCGGCCTATTGACTTCCGAGTCATATCCAGTTTGTGAGTCTTGTCTTCAAGAAAAAAATGGCTAGATTGCCCTTTGTAGGACATGGGGAGAGGACCACCTGAAATACTTACCCTGGTACACACTGATGTGTGGCCCATTTGATGTGTCAGCCAGGGATTGTTATTCGTACTTCATTCCTTTACTGATGACTATTCACGATATGGGTATGTGTATCTTATGAGATACAAATCTGAGTCTTTTAAAAAGTTCAAAGAATTCAGAAATGAAGTAGAAAAACAAACTGAAAAAATTCTTAAGGTTCTTCGATCAGATCGAGGAGGAGAATACCTTAATGAGGAATTTCGGAAACTATCTCAAGGAGAATGGCATAGTCTCACAATGGACGCCTCCGGATACATCTCAACTCAACGGGGTGTCAGAAAGGAGAGGAATCGGACTCTATTGGATATGGTCCGATCCATGATGAGCTTCACAGAACTGCCTATTTTCTTTGGAGAGATGCCTCATTATCCGCAATTTATTTACTGAATAGAGTTCCCTCTAAATCCGTTCCTACCACACCGTATGAGATATGGCATGGTAAGAAGCCGAGTCTTGGTCATCTCAAAGATTGGGGATATCCAGCCCACGTCAAACGACAATAGACGGACAAGTTAGAGTCTAGGACCATAAGTGCTCGTTTCATAGGATATCCTAAAGAGTCATTAGGATACAATTTTTACGTCTCAGAGGATCACAATGTGTTGTGAGCCGACTGCCATCTTCTTGGAAAAACAGTTTATCCTTGATAGAGGCAGTGGGAGGAAAATTAAGCTTGAAGAGAAAGTCTCTGAAAAGCAACAAGTAATGGATCCTATAGAACCTATTCACATAGAGCCAGTACACGTAGTACCTCCTCCACCTCGTAGATCAAGTAGGGTCTCCCATCCTCCTGATAGATACTTAGGTATATTAGTAGAGGATACAGAGGAAATGTTCCTCATGGGAGATAGGGAATATGTACAGGATCCCAATACCTACAACGAGGCGATATCTGATATCGATTCCGAGAAATAGCTGGAAGCCATGAAGTCAGAGATGGACTCCATGTATTCCAACCAAATTTGGATCTTAGTAGATCCACCAGAATTATAGTACCTATTGGATGCAAATGGATCTACAAAAGAAAGATAGGTTCGGATGGAAAGGTAGAGACCTATAAGGCAAGGCTAGTGGCGAAAGGGTATAGTCAGCACGAAGCATTGACTATCAGGAGACCTTTTCACCTGTAGCTATGCTGAAATCCATTGAACATTGCTTGCTATTGCAGCATTTCATGATTATGAAAATCTGGCAGATGATGTGAAAACTGCTTTCCTGAATGGATATCTTGATGAAGATATTTATATGGAGCAGCCTTTGGTTTCACCTCCAGTGATGGAGATCACAAGGTCTGCAAGCTGCAAAGGTCCATCTATAGACTAAAGCAAGCATCTCGGAGTTGGAA